>NW_019524526.1:119788-174487 GCF_002814215.2 Seriola lalandi dorsalis | reverse complement strand
AGAGAGAAGAGGAAATGACATGCAGCAAAGGGCTTGTCCGATGCGGGACTCGAACTGGGGCCAACTGCAGCGATGACCTTAGCCTCTGTATATGGGGCAGATGCTCAACCAACTGAGCTATACGACACCCCTCTGTGATGTTTTTTTGACGTTTTATGCCATACTATACTATGACGTTTTTTTGGGAAATTTTTATGCGTTACGATACTATTTCATTTGAAGCCTTACCATAATATGACGTTTTTATGACTTTTTACACCTTAATATACTGTGATGTTTTTTTGACGTTTTATGCCACACTATACTATGACTTTTTTTGGGCATTTTTATGCGTTACGATACTATTTCATTTGAAGCCTTACCATAATATGACGTTTTTATGACTTTTTACGCCTTAATATACAGTGATGTTTTTTTGACGTTTTATGCCATACTATACTATGACGTTTTTTTTGGCATTTTTATGCGTTACGATACTATTTCGTTTCATTCCTTACCATAATATGATGTTTTTATGACTTTTTACGCCTTAATATACCGTGATGTTTTTTTGACGTTTTATGCCATACTATACTATGATCTTTTTTGGAAATTTTATGCGTTACGATACTATTTCATTTGACGAGCTATACGACAACCCTCTGTGATGTTTTTTTGACGTTTTATGCCATACTATACTATGATGTTTTTTGGAAATTTTATGCGTTACGATACTATTTCATTTGAAGCCTTACCATAATATGACGTTTTTATGACTTTTTACGCCTTAATATACTGTGATGTTTTTTTGACGTTTTATGCCATACTATACTATGACGTTTTTTGGGGAAATTTTATGCGTTACGATACTATTTCATGACGTTTTTATGACTTAATATACTGTGATGTTTTTTTTTTTTTAAAGTTATTTTTTTGGGGCTTTTTGTGCCTTTATTGATAGAGCAGTGGAGAGAGACAGGAAATGGGGAGGCAGAGAGAAGAGCAAATGACATGCAGCAAAGGGCTTGTCCGATGCGGGACTCGAACTGGGGCCAACTGCAGCGAGGACCTTAGCCTCTGTATATGGGGCAGATGCTCAACCAACTGAGCTATACGACACCCCTCTGTGATGTTTTTTTGACGTTTTATGCCATACTATACTATGACGTTTTTTTTGGAAATTTTATGCGTTACGATACTATTTCATTTGAAGCCTTACCATAATATGACGTTTTTATGACTTTTTACGCCTTAATATACTGTGATGTTTTTTTGACGTTTTATGCCATACTATTCTATGACGTTTTTTTTGGCATTTTTATGCGTTACGATACTATTTCATTTGAAGCCTTACCATAATATGACGTTTTTATGACTTTTTACACCTTAATATACTGTGATGTTTTTTTGACGTTTTATGCCATACTATACTATGACGTTTTTTGGAAATTTTATGCGTTACGATACTATTTCATTTGAAGCCTTACCATAATATGACGTTTTTATGACTTTTTACGCCTTAATATACTGTGATGTTTTTTTGACGTTTTATGCCATACTATACTATGACGTTTTTTTTGGAAATTTTATGCGTTACGATACTATTTCATTTGAAGCCTTACCATAATATGACGTATTTATGACTTTTTACGCCTTAATATACCGTGATGTTTTTTTGACGTTTTATGCCATACTATACTATGACGTTTTTTTGGGCATTTTTATGCGTTACGATACTATTTCATTTGAAGCCTTACCATAATATGACGTTTTTATGACTTTTTACGCCTTAATATACCGTGATATTTTTTTGACGTTTTATGCCATACTATACTATGACGTTTTTTTTGGCATTTTTATGCGTTACGATATTATTTCATTTGAAGCCTTACCATAATATGACGTTTTCATGACTTTTTACGCTGTAATATACTGTGATGTTTTTTGCCATACTATACTATGACGTTTTTTGGAAATTTTATGCGTTACGATACTATTTCATTTGAAGCCTTACCACAATATGACGTTTTTATGACTTAATATACTGTGATGTTTTTGTTAAGTTTTTTTTTGGGGGGCTTTTTGTGCCTTTATTGATAGAGCAGTAGAGAGAGACTGGAAATGGGGAGGCAGAGAGAGGGGGAAATGACATGCAGCAAAGGGCTTGTCCGATGCGGGACTCGAACTGGGGCCAACTGCAGCGAGGACCTTAGCCTCTGTATATGGGGCAGATGCTCAACCAACTGAGCTATACGACACCCCTCTGTGATGTTTTTTTGACGTTTTATCGCCATACTATACTATGACGTTTTTTTGGAAATTTTATGCGTTACGATACTATTTCATTTGAAGCCTTACCATAATATGACGTTTTTATGACTTTTTACGCCTTAATATACCGTGATGTTTTTTTGACGTTTTATGCCACACTATACTATGACGGTTTTTTTGGCATTTTTATGCGTTACGATACTATTTCATTTGAAGCCTTACCATAATATGACGTTTTTATGACTTTTACGTCTTAATATACCGTGATGTTTTTTTGACGTTTTATGCCACACTATACTATGACGTTTTTTTGGGCATTTTTATGCGTTACGATACTATTTCATTTGAAGCCTTACCATAATATGACGTTTTTATGACTTTTTACGCCTTAATATACCGTGATGTTTTTTTGACATTTTATGCCATACTATACTATGACGTTAATTGGCATTTTTATGTCTTACTATATTATGTCGTTTCATTCCTTACCATACTATGACGTTTTTTATAACCTGTTATGCCTTAACATACTATGATGTTTTTTAAACTCATCTCCAGTTTTGTCTGAAAATGTGGTGGCATATAATGAAATCTGTGATGTGTTTGTCATTTTATTTGTGAGCTTGCTCTTGCAAAAATGAGGCAACTCTGCATACTCAAAAATAGACTAGTGGTAAAACAAAAGTTCACCAAAAGGAAAATCATAATGTAACCCAATTAAAAATGTCATGTCTTAGTTTTTGAAAGAAATGTTTTTCAGGTTGTCATGATTTACAGTGACTGAGTGAGGATTAAATCAAATCATTTTTGACTTCTTGACCAGGTATACTTATGAAATCATAGAACAAAAAAGGGTTTGACAAAATATGTTTAACAGACTGAATAATATATAGTTCATATGATCTAGTATAAAGTCAGAGCAGGCCAATTAACAGCAGCTTCACACACCAGTGTATGTATTTCTACTTGTTGCCACGAGAGGTCAGTTTTTCTTCATTGTATTGTTACACCTCTGCCATGTGTGTTCAAAAACTGCAAATACTGTGATCACAACTTCAGCTCTGTTTCACTTTTGATGATTCCTGCCTCTTTTCACACAGCCGTCACAATGAAAGCACAGGGACTGTGTGGAGATTTCTCCTATAAATCCTCTTCCTTAACTTGTTCCTAATGAAGACAAATCTGTTTGTATTGTTGGTTCATTCAATATATGAAAATAAGGAGAGGGAATAAACATATAGTTCTGTAATCAGTAAAAACCTTAATCTAAATGGATATATAGCTTATCATCCTGGTGTTTCTACCAAGGTTGGATTTTTTTACACTTTTTCCATTTTTTATCCATTGTGTCAGGGTGAATGTTACAGCTGGTGTGATGTGTATGATATTTTATTTTCACTGTTTATTACCACAAACTGATAACAGCTGTGAGCTTTTGATTTGATGCGCTGCAATAAAAAATGATTTGTTGTTTTTGCTGTCTTAAGTGAGGATTTTGATTGTTGGCTTGCGTCGATAGATTCAAATAATGGAGAAAACTGTAATATAAAGTAAATGTAAAAGAAGTTTATATTATCTAATAAAGCAGTGGGCCATGTAATAGCTGTTGCATACAGAGGTCAGTCATAAAAAAAATAAATAAAAAAAACCCCATCATATTTACCTTAATGCAGACTAGAATAGGTCAGATTTTATCTTCTTGCAAAGCACCATTAACCAACAAGTTGCTTGCTCGATTTGTTGGAAACAGCTGATGGAAAATGTGAATATCACTGCAGTACTCATTTACAACGGCAGATGGTGGTAAGGTATTTTAATTAAACAAAACTGGATGAGACATGAAGGTTAAGTATTCATATGTTCTGTAGGGGAGCAGAGTATTAGCACTGGGAATTAGCATGAATGCTAATTAGTTTAACAATGTGCAGTTTTATTGCCTTATAGAGACACTGGTCGCATCTTTACATTGTAATTTTTTCAAAGAGATGCTGTTACCCCATTAGATCTGTACGTTGCTGTTCTGCTTCTGTAAAATTTAAGTGGGAGAGTTCTGTTGTCAGTCCTGTTCTCTTGTCAACATTACAGATATTTCTCCTCATTTCCATTTGTGTACTTGAATGTGTCCGTCTGTAGAGGAAACTGCAGATTCACAAACTATTTCAATATATTTAAACATTTCAAGGGTATTTTCTTTATGGAGACAAACATAAGGGCTGTTGTCAAAAGAGCAGGGCAGTTTTGGGGAGCAACAGGCAGGCACTGCTCTCAACACCAAGTTAAGTGAAACATAAGCATCAAGGTTAAAATTGACTGTTGTCACATTTACCTACATTAACTTGTTCTTGAGTGATTAAAGAAGTATCACTATATACAGCGTGGCATTTAGGTAATACCACAAAATAGTGGTTTGTCAGAATCGTGTTGTTCCCTCATTGGCCACATTCCCTGCTTAACTGCCGCACAATATTGCCTGTGTGTGACTGCAAAAGTGTTAACAATCATGTGTCCTGCCCATGCATGAAAAGTATTTTTACTGGCATGCCTAGACGTTTAGGTGGCAAGTGAAAGTACTAAAGGCCTTACTTGGTTTAGGTGGTCAAAAAACACTTACATGGGCCATCATCAGTTTGATATGTAGAAACCCTGCTTATGCTCTCTTGCCTTATTTAACAACAAATACCACGCGTACGCTGACAAAACATTACAAACCTTATCTGTTTTATTCAAACTGTACACGTACAACAGGCTTATCTCGATAAAAAACAAGTAAAAAAGACAAAAATGAGTATCCCCATAAATACAACATGCCTTTAAAAAAAAACAGTCTGTGTTTACTTGGTAGGTTGCATATGCTCTGATAAAAATACACACAAACACACTCATATTCCTTCTGAAAACGTAGTACAACACAAACAGATCAGTCTGGTATCATTGACACTGGAAGATCACAGCGCACAAAATATTTCTGCCTTGTTAGGTAAAAGCACGATGGATGCGAGATGAGCCGTGTGGAGTGCTCAATCCTACATGCTAATTTTAACTGGGGTTTGAGGTATGTAGTTCATTCACATGAAATGCGACATTTCTTGTATACAAACTGCTGTAACAGATTGGTACATAGTGTGTGTTTCTAGTATCAGTATGTGTGGATTTGGGGCACAGCTTTAGAGATTAAGAATGACGAGAGTACCAGGTCCGTAAGGTCATACCTTTGTGAGTTTTCATTCATCATTTACATCATCATGTGATGTATGTTGAGAAAATGTGCTAAACGACAAGAAACAGCGGCATCTGGCACATTATATCCTGCCTTGCAGATGACTCAGTCAAGACCTAAACATGTTTTTCTGCTCAGATTTCCAGACACTATCTCCGTCTGATTTTATAAATGAGAGAAATAAAATGTGATTCAGCTCAAGTGACTAGTGCTCTACATTAAACAGTGGGTTATCAATGGGACTAAATCACTGCAGGTTACTTTTTTCCTCACTTGAATGAAAAGTCTCGAGTTTCCACAGAACGTTAAAACTATGCAGGTTCCAGAAAATAAATGAAGGTCCTCAGTCCTGAAATACACTTTTGGGTTTTGTTACTCTAATGGTAAGAGCATTTAGTTCACATTTTCCTGCTATTCTATTAAGAGGTTTACAGTAAAATCTGAAAATATTACTCTGTACCAGCTGAGGTCATGAACATTCAATTTAACCAATACACATAATCAATTTAGTTCTAATAACCTGTTATATCATCTCCACGGATTCTGTCCCAGATATACACTACACCTCCGCTGCAGTTTGTCTCCACTGCACTCTCTAAAAAATTGAAAAAATATTCCCACACTTGAGACCTTTGACTTCCTTCTTGGTGTTTCCATGATGTAAATCATCAAACATAAAGCTGGTTTCTAGGTGAACAGAAAATAAATGCCATCTCTCTGAGTTTTAAAGACTTGTGTAAGGTAGACACTAAAATAATGATTCATTAAAAACTCTAAAATGTTCAGTCTGTTTATGAAACCATTTACCGCTATGAGTGAAATTATACAAGAGACAGATTCTGTAACAGTGGGCAGAAAACAGGTGTGAATGTGTACAGTCATCTTTATCCAGGATGAAATAACATTAAAATCCTGAGCAACCATTTCCCCTCCCACGGATTAAATCTGGATCCTTGAAATGGTGCTTTGGATGTCTTAAAAGCTTAAAAGGTCTTTTTGATGGGAGATCCAACAGTCGAGAGACCACACACAGAGACAAACAATGAGCTGTTGTGTCTCCATTACAGAGAGTGGAGGCCTGTGTGTGTGTGTGTGTGTGTGTGTGTGTGTGTGTGTGTGTGTGTGTGTGTGTGTGTGTGTGTGTGTGTGTGGTCTCTTGAACTGTCAGATCCAAGTTATCCTGTAGTGAATCAGTCGTTTTTAACACTTGTAACCTTTACATAGCTGTGCAAACCAATATGTAACTTCATTCACCTTCGGAGTGAACATTCAACGCAGAAGTAAATATTCATCAGTCTGAAAATTAAAACAAATGAAAAATAAAAGTAAAGAACGAAAAATAAAAAGTGTTTTGATTTCTGGGCAGCCACTTGGCAGTAATGGCAGAGTTGATGGTCATTCCTCAGATTACAACAGGAAAGATTGTACTCTGCAATATTTAACACAGTATTAAAGCATTTCGGTCTTTAGCTAAAGGCAGAGTAACTTAAAATGTACATGTATAGTCCAGGCTTCTCTAGTTAATGAAATCCCAGTCAGGTGGCGTGGCTGCTGTAGGGATCAAACCTATGACCTTTTTGCTGCAGGGTGGACAGAGTGCCACACTGCATGGCCCATCAGTCTTTTCTGTTATGGTGCTTTCCACTGAGAAGCTCTCACCAGAATAGACAGAAAGTACATTCAAATGTAATATTAAGGATATACGCAATAATAAGTGGGGAATTTCATATTAAAAGTAACTTCACCAGTCTGGCATTACAGTTCAGGGACCAATATGTCCATTTTCACCAGGTTATAATCCAAACGATGCAAAAGTCAGAAGTGTAGGCTGTCTGATGATGACAAAAAAAGAGAACAAAAAAGAAATATATTGAAAATTCATCCAACTTCTACCGAATATAGAGTATATAAAGTTTGGTTGTGTCCAAAAACCTGAAAATGCAAAAATCTGATAAAAAAAATGTCCGTAATAGCATTAAAAAAAAAACAAAGCTATGTGACCTCTTTTTCGTGGTTGTTAGATCCAAAACTCCGTGGCTTTGTCTTTTCACCCTCCAGCTTTACACCGTTGTCTCTCCGTGGTTACCGTTGCTAAGGCGCTTGTAGAACCTCCGCCATGATTGAAGAGTCTTCCCGGACCAGACCCAGAAACCCGAGGTGATCCCGACTATCATGGTCATCAGGTATTTGATCATGAACACGGTGAAGTCTGGAGTCATGGGGGCAAAGTTGTGAACCGGACAGGGTACGGCGAAGCGCTTACAGGTCTGCATGTGCCAGGTCCGCTCCCAGTGCTCCCTGAAGGCCTGCTCGTAGAAGTAACAGGCGATCACTATGGTGGCCGGTACCGTATAGAGCACACTGAAAACACCGATCCGCACCATCAGCTTCTCCAACTTCTCCGTTTTGGTGCCGTCGTGCTTCATGATTGTGCGGATCCGGAACAGGGACACGAACCCGGCCAATAAGAAGGACGTGCCGATGAACAGGTAGACGAAAAGCGGGGCCAGGACGAAGCCACGGAGGGCATCCACGTTGAAGATCCCAACGAAACACACCCCGGTCAGGACATCGCCGTCCACCTGGCCCATGGCTAGGATGGTGATGGTTTTGATGGCCGGGACAGCCCATGCAGCCAGGTGGAAGTATTGGGAGTTGGCTTCAATTGCCTCATGTCCCCATTTCATCCCGGCCGAGAGGAACCAAGTCAGGGACAAAATCACCCACCAGATGGAGCTGGCCATGCCAAAAAAGTACAGCACCATGAAGAGGATGGTGCAGCCCTCCTTTTTAGTCCCCTGGGCCACGGTCCTGTAGCCGTCTTCCTTGAATTTGTCCACACAAACTACTTTATCCTCCAAGAAAAATCCAGCAGCGTAGGCCACCGCCACCATAAAATAACACCCGGATAAAAAGATGATGGGCCTCTCTGGGTATCTGAACCGCCTCATGTCCACTAAGTAGGTGAGCACTGTGAATAAGGTGCTCACGCAACACAAGATGGACCAGATGCCAACCCACAGCCGTCCAAATTTTACCTCATCCTCCCGGAAATACATAATTCCAGTTGGTTTAGTCGGCTCACACGGGGCCCCGCAGTCTTTGACCCCCATGAAACGGTAACCCAAATAGGAAGGCACCTCCAGCTGTAGAGGGCAGGAGAACTGGTGGTACTGGTTGTGCTGGGGCGGGCGGTTCGGTCGGCCAATATTTGGGGGGAGGGTCGGCTCGGGTGCATAGGGGGAAGACGAAGAGGCCGGGCTGCCGGTTTCGGATGTGTTCTGGCCGACGCAGATATCACCGGCTCCGTGGACCGGGAATGCCTCGCAGCGGAGCCGCTCTGGCCACTGAAAGCCGAATTTATTCATCAGGGCTTCACATCCCTGCCGTGCACGCTCACACAGGGACCGACAAGGGGGTATGGCCTGCTCCAGTACGGTGCAGACCGGCGCATACATGGAGCAGAGGAAGAACTTAAGATCCGCAGAGCACTGGACCTTAACCAGCGGGTAGAACTGGTGCACTTCAAGTCCGGCGTCCTCTTGGTTAGTGTGGCCCAGGAGGTTCGGCATGATGGTCTGGTTGTAGGCGATGTCGGTGCAGAGCGGGATGGAGATGGGTTGGCAAAACCCGTGTTCTGGGACGGATATTCCACTCTCACTGTTGTAATGTTGAGCAGAAGTAGGTGAGAAGGCCAGCCCGCACACCAGCCACATGATCCGCAGAAAAACGGAGCCAGTGGTGGACCTGGCCGCCGCCATAGTTGAGGAGGAGGGGGGAGGGAAGGAAAAAACTTTGATCCAAGTAGGACGACTTAAAAACAGCTGAAAAGCGAAGAAAATCAACGGCAACTGTCCCAATACTTAGCTCGTAGTCCAATTAGTTCGAGCTGAAATACATGTAATCGACTTTTCTCGTGTTTTATGAAGATAAATCCAAGTAAAACGTTCGTCGTGTCATGACTTCTTGATGGTCTTTGTAAGTGACTCCAAGCAGTCCACTCTCACTCCCAATCCGGTGGAAATAACACTTACAGTCCGGTTTTTCTCGAAGTAATGCAAGCACAAATTATTCTAGCGCGTTTAACACCTAAATGTGGTTACTTTGGCGCAAAACAAAAACATCTGAAACGCGAAAAGGCTTATATTTCCATCGTTTTTCGACTTGACTTCATGCGGCGCGTCGATTCACATGCTGAGCAGTTGGAAGTCCAGAGGCTCGCTCTCCTCACTCCGTGCAGATTCCACCGGTTTCCAGGCGCCCCCTCCATTCACAAGACACCCCACCTCCACACAGACAGAACGCAGGGCGCCTTGAAACCGATGCCAAGTCTCATCCAATCCTAGCGTTTGTTTTCCTACAGGACTCGTTCTTGATTGGCTTTTACTCCCCATCGAAGGAAAATATGTTACAGTAATTACATTACAGCAGAGATTTTACAAACTTAATTATTTTTCTGTTCAGGTTTTAAGAACAATTTGCCTATAGTTTAGTTTGTGTAAAGCACTTAAAATTTCATAGATGACACGAACATATATTGTCCTTTTCTTGCATTTATGTAAAAGAAAACAAGCCCGTAAATCCCAAACAGCAGGATAACACATTTGTAAACAATCAATTAATTTTTTCTTTATTTTTTGTATTCTCTTTCATACTTTTACTGTACTACTCATGAAGGAATGTTAACATTTTTTTACACAACTGAAAATTTGAAATGTGTTTACAGTAACAAATCTACTCCTGTAAAATGTGCTCAAAGAAAAATTGGTTGTGTTACTTTTGTCAAGAAAAGAACAGCACAAAGCCTATGCAGTAGATTCTTATAAAAAAACACTGGGAATTATATATAAAGTGCATAAACACAGTCCCCCCCTGAATTACTGCCCACATTTCATACTTTTCAGCAATTCAAATACTTGATGAGGTGAAATAAAATGGCAGTTCAGTCTGATTATAGGGCTACAAACACAGTTAAATCAGATTACCAATCTTCGCAAACCAAGTATGTACCAAGTATTCAATTTCTAATGCCTGTACAAATGTGTTTGTTATGGCAGAACAGCAGGATAAAGCACATTTTCCATCATTTATTTGACCTTTCCTGTCTTATCATCTTTCATCTTCTACATAAGCAGTCACACCCTTTAGTATGTGTCCTCTGTTTACGAGAAAAACTTGTGTTTAAGTTTAGTTTTAAGCTTTCTCCCATCTACACCATTTGAATATGCAGCTGTGATGTTGAGTTCTCTCCAGCTCCTCACAGAATCTCTACACACACAGCCACTCACTGTATGTTGGACAGGTAAACACACTGCAGCACAGTGAGCAAACCATGACAAAAATGTTATGAAACCCAAATGAATTCCAGCATCTTAACTACTCAATCACAGCAAGTATCTGTTGCTGTTAGAAGTGTTTCATTGCTCACAATTAGATGCAGCTCCTGGACCGATCTGCATAATCGTGGGAATAAAGAGCAGCAACAGTCAAAGCAGCAGTAATTCACAGGCCACCGAATGTTGGAGGTGTAAGCGGTTCCTGGTGGTCTTGCTGCATTTGGTGTGTTTCTACCCAGAGTGGGATAAAGAGGGTGGGGATAGTTTGGGGGTGGGGGAAGGGACAGGAAGAGGAGAGAAGGTCAAAGAGGGCAGGGGGAAAGAGCGAAGGAGACAGAGCAGGAAGCTGAACCAAAAGGAGAAGTCCGTAGAGTTCCCCGCTGCAAGATGGCTTACAATGAAATAGGTAGGCTGGTGAAGATTTCTGAACAAACACAGAAAGATATTCATCTAGAAACTGCAGGCGAAATGTTATCCCTCGTCCTCAAGGATCTTTGTGCTGACTGTGTCACAGGTGACCATAGTACTACTAAAAAAAGTGGGAAAGAGGCCATCCTGCAGGACAGGGACTACTTTGCCTCATTCAGTAACTTAGCATATCAACATGACACGTTCCTTTCTCGCATCTTAACCTGTGCATGCTTCCACTGGGCAAATTATGCAACATATTAAAAGGAAAGAAAACTGAACATACAATACCAATTCTCAGGTGTCTGTACTCCGTTCTGTGTACCTACTCAAGTCATCTTGTAGCAGTGTACTCAACATTACCAGAGTCCAAACTAAACATGAAGAATCACCAATTAGTTAATGTGCTCCACTTAGCTGGAACAAGCCTACAGAAGACGTAAGCCTGGCTCCACCTTCAAAACTGTTTATAAGTCCTCTGTTCTCCACTGCCCTTGGCTCAAGCTTATATAGGCTATCATTATCCACCTTGTGCGTACATGATGAATTCTCCTATTTTATCTCTCTTTTTTGTCTTGTACATTAAAATTGTTTCCCTTGCCTTTGCCTTCTCTATGTGAAATGTACTGTATCTGCCGCTTTGCATTTTTCAGTTTATTTTGTATGTGTGTGTGTGTGTTTGTGAATGTATGTATGAATTGTCTGTTTACATAAAATTTGTTAGCTTATTGATCAGAGTGTAGCCAACCTCAGAGATAGCATGCAGCCTCTTCAACAACACCATACAGGGATGGCTGGATTGACAGACGATGATCTACAGGTGCTCCGAGTGTCGACACTTTTGGTGGTATCCATCTTGGACTCCCAGGACATCCATTGATGTTTGCAGTTTGAGTCTAGCTGAGGACATTTGTTGCGTGTTATCCTCCTTTGCCAAAACTGAAATCTAAAAAATGAATATTAATTACAAGGAACCTATCAATGCTTCTTGGAACTGTATTCAATAGTTTTTCAATAGCCCGTTTTAAAAAGCAGAAAGATACAGGCATTTTTTCTTACCAGCAAGTTGCAACAGGATAACTTCATAGGTAACTGTGCTGTTTCAATCTATCTACCCAACCTGTGTCAGTGTCAATACACCCAGCAACACTGATTACTGAAAAACAGATTGTATTGATGAGCAAAAGGGGAGGAGGTGGGTCCAACATATTCAGTGTGATTCATGGCTGTGAATAGTTTGTTCTCTTTTTCAGGCAAGCTTATCCAGGATGCCAAATGACCAGACCTCATCAGGGCCAGGAGTTATTCAGAGAAAAACAGCTGCTGTGGGGGTCAAATCTATGACCACTGTTTTAAAGTATGCCAAGGGAAGGCATTATGATTACATGGAAATATGAGCTAAAAGACAGAAATGTTAAGGCTATTGCTGGGAGCTTCAGACAGCTCAATCATTAGTCTAGAGATGAATACATTTCACTGGTCAGTGCTGTTCAGTGCTGTCATTGGATTGGTTTCACTAGTTGGGTTGAGATCTGATGGACAGCTCTGTAATAATTAAAGACTCCAGCTAATAAAGTTATTGACTGAGAGTGTTGTTAGTATACTGTGATTTCCCTAGGGAGTATTGGTCCAACACCATCTGATCAGTCACAGACACTGCGATGTTACACACTAGAATGAATGGAGGGATGGAAGCACATGTTTACCTTTCACACTTAGGCAACTCTGGAAATACTGGTACTTTGGAAGAAGGTTGCAGTACGGGAAAGCATTTACAGAAAATCATAACTACCAAATGCATTGCTCTAATGTAACTGATTTTCCAAAATTTGCACACATCAAACTATCGTAAATGTATAGAACACACATTAACTTATATAGACCTATATAAATTAACAATGCCATGAACTTTCTTCGCCTTTTATGCATTATGTGAAAGCTAATTTTTTCAAATTTGTTGAACAAATATTTTTCATTTTTGTTAGTTTTAAATTCCAGTTTGCTCAAAATCCTAAATTTGGACAACAAAAATGAATAAACACAACTTGATTCTGCTGAAAGAGGAACCCAGCCCTACTGATGCCGGCATGTTAAACAAATCTCATCATATGACATTGTTTACCAAACTCAAACAACAGTTCAACCTGGGGTGGTTAACAAGACTGTGCAGAAAATTTCAACAAGCTCCAACTGGGAGGTCTGTGTAAATTTGTGGTTTATGTGATTTATAGATTTGAGATATACCTAAAAGCTTAACTGTAAAAAAAAAAAAAAATGGTTTCATTTAGGAACCTAATGATTTTGATTGAAGGATACAGACTGCTAATCAGTGACCGGTGACTTGAAGGATAAGTGATGATTTAAATCTGTCATACACGTTGGTGAGTTTGATTGTAAAACCTGTTAAACCAGGCTAGCCATAGCTGTCTATGTCATGAATGCTGTTTCACAACTACAGACGCACAGACACAAGCATGTAAAAGCATAGAGTTCGTACAATTTTACAAGTGGTTGTAGCAAGATGATCTCTGTCTCTCTGTTCCTGCCTCATTCACTCAGTCACTCCCTCGTCTTTCCTGACTGTGGTGTAAAACGCAGCAGTTAGTAGGCACAACAGGTCAAACTGACGCACTTCATCATGTTTAACTGAAGCTGTTTGTTTGTGTGTGTGTGTGTGACTATGTTTGTGGATGGTGTCTGCAGTGGTCAAGCAGATGGGGGCAGTCCAGCAGGTTTCCAGACAGTCAGTCAGTGTTTGGACTGCGGTCTGCTGCAGCTGGACATCTGCTTGAGAGAAAAAAAAGTTACACAAACAACAACTAGATTTACAGTAGACCAAGGTGAAATAAACACAACAAAAAAGATTTTGATGGTTTGGACTGTGCTTGCTCAGTTTGAGGACAGCCAGAAGTGTGACCGCCATGCAAAGTATTTGAGCAACCGTGTGAAACCCAATGCTGAACAACTATTTAGATGTGGAGCTGAGGTGGAAAAACACAAGCCTCTTAGTTTAGTCTGAGGAGGTTTTCCAATTTGAGGACGGCTTACAGGACATGTCGGCTTACCAAGTTGGTCTAACCAGCATGTTAGGTGTTTTTGAGGAGTGAGCTAAAGGTTAATACATCATCCTGGTGTTTTTCACACTTTAACCCTTTCTATATGTGGTTATGTGAGTTAGGTGAATTTGTAATCATTATTTTTGAACATTTTGTAGTTGCATTTGAAAATGGATCTGGTTTATAGTAGTTTATGTTTTTTAGTTAGCCCATATGGCCTGGCCATATTCACCTGAGACCACAGTAAAAATGTCTTTATCATTGATCTGCATATATGAGTAGGTGGGATTCATCACAATAAACATCATGTCTGGTTTTATTTAATGTAAAGTTATGTTTTTCTTGTGAATTAACAAGTATGGATTTATATGATGAATCTGCAGGTGTGATGCAGATACTTACAAATCAAAAAACATGTCCAGGAGATTTTTGGCCTAGTCCCCAGGAGATCACTGTAAAACCACAAAGCCTGATACAGTTACTCTTAAACAGTTTACTGTGTTGTCAGCTGCACATACTTGCACCAAAACGCAAGTGAGGGCTTAAGGTTGGACATTTTGAATACTTACTTTGATCTCCTCTGCTTTAACTCTGGCTACGTGAGATTAGATAATGATGAGAGGCTGATGTTGATCATTGCAGCTTTAAACCAACTTCAAAAGACTTGTACTTAATTCTATTTACTATACATTACTGTATACAAACTGTTTCTCACATAGTTTCCTTGTGTGTGTGTGTGTGTGTGTGTGTGTGTGTGTGTGTGTGTATGTGTATGTGTGTGTGTGCGTGTGTGTGTGCGTGTGCGTGTGTGCGTGTATTGGGTTGGTATATATATATATAGCATTATAGAAGTATGTGTGAGAGACCGGCCTGAATGGGGGGAGGGGATATCAACCTTAAGAACTCAGTAGAGAGAGAGAGAGAGAGAGAGAGAGAGAAAAAGAGAGAGAGAGAGAGAGAGAGAGGAATGCAGGCAGCTGGTTTGTGTCTGTCAGTGCTACACAGAGAGCCTACAGTACTGGACTACTCATACACGCAGGCACGCACACACCACACATACACATACACATACACACATACACATATATACACACACACACACAGCACAGTGATGAAAGAACGATTTATTTGGACCAACAGAGTGTGTGTTCGGTCCAGTGGCAGGCAGCAGGAAGCTCACTGGCTGATGTCTCAACTACTTGGACAAAAACACTATATGTGAGTGTGTTACCAGAAAAAAAATTCAATGCACCACATCACAAAAAAATGTTGGATGGAACAGAAATGAAATGCAGTCATATCAAATGCAGTTTGGAGGAATTGGGAGGGTGTGCCTTCTTGTTATTGCAACAGATCAGTGAATTGCTCAGAATCATGAAGCTATTTATTATAAAAAAGTATCAAGACAGTGGCTTTGGTTTTCATTGTATCATTCTCTGCGCCCCAGCACAACAACATCGGATTTAAATTGAATCAGCAGTTATAGGGTTAAAGTGCTGTTCTCCAGCTTTTAATGTGGTATTGTACCTTTTACTTTCATTTACCCTTTCTGTTCTGCAAGTTCTTGTTACTTATCAACCAACATATATGGCAATATCACTACATCTGTGATGAGCTAATATTGGTTACACTCTATGAGGCAATAAACACAATGGTAGAAATATATAATAATCTAAGATAAAAATGAAAAATTAAGATGGTTAAATGTATATAATACAGAAGAGCACCTAGTATGAAAATGTACACATGTATATACACTCAGATGCCAGTTTATAAGTTATACCTAGCTAACACTTGAGGGTATAAAACTGTTGCCCGACCTGCAGGTCTGTGATCTGTTACTGATACTGTTAGCCAGATGGCAGAGGGGTAAACAGTTTGTGCTCTGGGTGGCAAGATCATCATGCGGGCCTTCCACACAGACAACGTGTGTGGTAAGTGTCCTAAATGGCAGGGAAATCTCTGCCAATGGTCTACTCTGCTGTTCTCACCAATCTCCGGAGAGACATGTGGTTGGGAGCAGAGAGCTGCCAAACCAGAGATGCAACAAGTCAGATGTTCTTCAACAGTGTGTGTGTAAAAGTTGAAAGGATAAGCCAGGTCCAAGCCAAACTTCTTAAGTCTCCTGTGAAAGAAGAAGTGAGCAGTTTGAACCACCATTTCTGTGCGAACAGTCCAGTAGAGGTCAGCCAGTAATGTGCACTGCACACCAAGACACTTCAAACTGCTGACCCTCTCAGCAGGGATGTGGCTGCCTCCTGCAGCTTCCTATAGTCTGCTATCATCTCTTAGTTCTTGTTAATGTCGAGGTGCAGGCTGTCGTCACACCCGCTCACTAGGTCTTTGTCAAGAGTCCTAGTCCAAGTCACTCACTGTCAGTGATGATGTCACTGAGGAGGAGGTGGGGTTGCCAGTTGTCACTACCCAAGGCCTTTTTGTCAGAAAGTCAAGGACCCAGCTGAATAGGGAGGTGTCAAGCTAGTGCTCTCAGCTTAGACCAGATTTCACCATTAATCAATCCGTGGCATTTGCCTGGGGAGTGACTGTACGTTTATCTTGGTACAGTGTCATTAATGCACTTTGTGTTGTAGCCTATTGCAGAGTAACTGTAACATGCTACCAGTCTGTAGTCTCAAAGCAGTCATGAAGAGTGAAACTTGTCACTCAACACCGGACAGTGAGTGTATGTAGCAATGGTTTGACCTGTTTGAACCTTTGTTTGCAGGATTGGAGCAGCAGAATGGAGATATGATCTGCTTTCCCACAGGCAGGGCGGGGGACGGCTGTATAGCAGTAGTCCAATGTGCATTCACCTCTAGTAGGAATGTTAAATAGCCAGCCCTGCTGAAATTGAAAGCTGCCTCAACATGGGCATTCTCCGAGCCTTAGATACTATCATACAGTTCATCCATGGCGTTAGCTTTGTCTGTGTGTGGTGGAATGTAAACTACAGTTAGAGCTGAACTCTTGAGGGAGGTACAAGACTCCTACCATTGAAATTATGAACTATTGAAGACCCTTCCACTTAGCAGTGTGATGCTAATAATTCTACATAAGAACCCCATCTGGACCCCATCTTTAGTTAAATATCTAACAGAATTGTGTCTTGGCGGTAAACATGGAATCCAGTTGTCTGAACAGCAGATCTGTTGGATCAATCAAAGTTATATTGTGTTGGAAATTAATCCAGTGCTCGGTTTGTCTAACTTACCTAAGGACTGAGCCTTAGCCTGAACCATACTTAAAAGAGGGGGCTACATGACTCTGCAGAGAGGTGGAAACAAAAGGGAATTTGTGGGTGCTACATGTTGGGTAATTTGAAATGAAAAATCCTTATAAGTTATTGTTTGTAAATCATATTGAATTAGCATCAGCTAAAACAGACAAAAGCAATATAAAAATGTGCACAAAACATGCAAGCAGTTTGGAAAGTTTGTCAGAGGATTATCATGGAAACTTATCATGACATTAGACTGCAAGTAAGTATAGCAACAATATTGATGCTGTACATGACCACTCAGATAGACTGGGTTTAACACTGAGTTAAGCAACATGGTAAATCTCTGTCTGTTTTTCTTGACAACACACAATAGTCCTTCATTTCCCTTCCCCCCCACAGCACACACACACACAAAAGTCTTGGGGGTGATGTGCTAATTGATGCAAAATAGTGGAGGAGGTGAGGCCACAATGGCTGCCCCGCTAAGCTTAACACAGAGCTTTTTTGCTCATACGGTTTGGTAGAGAAAACAGAGGAGGAGGAGGAGGAGGAAAAGAATGAAAAAATAAAGCACTGGAACAGAAGGAAGAGGATTAGGAGTGGGGAGGCTCCCTATGGGTTTCAGGTCAGACACACAGCTGTGGTCATCACCTTTCACTGCAGGGGACTCCCTCTCTCTCTCTCTCTGTCACACACGCGCACACACACGCACACACACGCACACGCGCACACACGCGCACACACGCGCACACACGCGCACACACGCGCACACACGCACACACACACACACACACACACACACACACACACACACACACACACACACACACTCTACTGTGATCATCACTCTCTGTAGGAGCTTGACCTCAGCCAGATGGTCACTGCTCTCTCTTTTTATGACTCTCTTTTTCTCTCATGTCCACACTAAGCCAGTGTTTTTCACACCTAAGGAACACTGCTTTTCTCTCCAGAGTGGATACTTTTCAAAACACCAGTCTAGCATTGTAGTGTGAATGAGTCAAACAATGCAAAATCAATGATGTATCAATAACATGTCTTTACAGGGAGTTGTGTATTAAGAAGGCAAATTGCTTTTGCCTCAAACTCTTTGTGCCCGTTCATTTTGAGTGGTGGAGATCACACAGTGTAGGTTTGTGATTAACGAGTCTCTAAGTTTATTGCCTCATTAAATTAATATTTAGTGTGTGGGTTACATTTCTATTTTCCATATAACATAAGTTGCTATTTCCTGCATCTGTACCTAAATGCACACTTATCTATCTAATGCTGATTTTTGAGTGCTCCATGCTACAATCATTTTAATGCTTTTATAGAGAAAGAGATGTTTTTCCTACATACAGTAGATAGTCAGTCTTTTTTTTTTTTTTTTTTTTTAAATCAAGCTTGATTTAGTATTACATCTTGTATGGCCCAGTTAGTTTTATTCATCAAACCGCACAAATGACTCATTTGAACATTTGTGGTCAGATCAGTAAATGTCTAGATTAACCTCTAAACATCCACCTAGTTTATACTGAAGTTCTTCACTGTCTCTGATGCTGATATTTAATATGTGTGTATGTTGTTTTTCATAAGGTCAAACTTATATCCAAGGGAGCTTGGTTGTGTGCTTGTGTGTGTGCATAAATCATGCCAAATTATCCGGTGCCTAAAGTATTTTTTATCAAGCTTCAGACATGTGTTTTCAATGTTCTTTAAATACACTGCCTGCACACACACACACACACACACACACACACACACACACACACATACACACACAGCACTTCCAGTGCCAGATAGTTAAAATTAAACCCCTCCCTTGTAGTCTTGCAGACAAAAATAATTTTTCTTCTTTGTTCATGAGACTACATGTAATTAAAAAAAATTATAAACTGATAAAAACAGAAATGCAAAGCTGACAATCAGTACCAGGAGCATTAAGTTGGATCTTACACATGTTACAAAAGTTACCTTTAGAAGATTCACCTGTCGGGAACACACCAGTGCACAAGTGATGTATGTTTGACCTAAAATATATTTTTGTTTTTGTGTCTGTTGTTCGGAAATAAACTTTTTTGTTAGTTTTTTGTTTATTTGTTTGTTTGTTTTTAGCCTGGAGGCATTTGTAGTTTCTTCTCTACAAAAGTTGGAATAAAGTTAGGACTTGTTTATCTGAAAAGGTTGGCAGAATTACTGCAAGACTAATTTTTGTATCTGTAGGTAATTATTTGCACTCAGACCATTATCTTAATTATTTGCATTTCTAACATTTACAAGCCATTTCAAAAGTACCTCCAATATTAAGATTATTTTACTCACAAGGTCTCACAAGTTCAAAATCTTTATCAATATAAGATGCTACGTCCAATTTACAAGAAAAAAACAGATTTTTTTCCCTTTTTTGGAAGAAGTAATATGCTTTGGAAGAAAAAAGGTTGGCAGTGAATGTATAAAAAATGAAACAAACAAATATCAATTCAAAGTGATGACATGAATCATTAATGTTTTGAACTCATCTTTCTGTAGTTGCATAGCTCTCTCTCTGTGCATGAGTTACTTACTGCTCACGACACTGTGGTCAATCAAACCAGCCTCTTAGACTTACTGTGTCTCTGTGGCCTGGCTGCAACCCTGTTTTACACACACACACACACACACACACACACACACACACACACACACACACTTGTAAATCTAGGTTGTGTTGTTTCCAGCAGCCGTAGAGCTTTATAAGGGTTGGGACAGGGGAATACTGGCTGCTCAGGTCACGACATGGGGTTACCAAGTGGGTGTGCACATGAGTGTGCATGGGTAAGCGTGCTTTATGATTTTCATTGAACTGCACTGAACATTATGTTGCTAGGCAGCTTGCACTCAGTAGCTTGCCGCAGCCATGCAGCCCCCATCTTTATTTAAAGGACTACACCAGGGTTTTCTATACTTAAAGCTCTTTCCTACAAATGTTATATACTCTAGGCTATGTTACAGTATTTCCAACCTTTTTTCAAGACTGACCATGTGTTTTCTCTGTCATCTAGTCCACCATAGTTTCCTTTCTTTTCTATACAGTTTGATAATAGTTGAAACTTAAACTTTTGTGAGAAAAATCCAAGTTCTCTTACTGTTGTATAGTAATACAGTTGAAAAGTTTCCTGATGGGATGGGTTCAAGTTTTTTGTGTTTCCAAGGCAAGGGATGTCAAGTCTTGGCTGCAAACACTTATGTTGTCCTTAATTTGTTGACCTCCTAACTGAGAAACACACACATTAGATTTTTAAACAGTACTGGTGAAAAAGATGTTACTATCATCACTCAACTATAGATTAACTTACAGTAATCCAATTTGTGGCTTATGGTTGGAAGATAAAGCATGAAAACATGACATCATGTGTCTTGTAAGATGACAATGAGATGAACTTTACAACACTGAGATGTTTGTCTGATGAAAACTGAGTATTAGATTAGCAAAAAAAAAAAATGAGCACATGCTAACACACAAGACTGCAGAAGCTACTGCCAGCAGCTGTGATCCTTTAATGTCTCACGTTCAGCTCCAAGAAGGCAAAAATATTAGACTCTTTTTCTCCCTGCATTCCCTGCCCTTTTTCCTTTTTTCCTTTTATTTTCCTGTTTTACTGCAGGCAGTAAAAGTTGGAGCCAAAACCTGCTGGACACTTTTATATAGAAAACACTAAAACGGCAAACAAGCGCTGATCACGAACATGGGTGAAAGGAAAGTAAAGTAAAGTAAAGGAAAGGAAAGGAAAGGAAAGGAAAGGAAAGGAAAGGAAAAAAAAGGAAAGGAAAGATGAAAAATCATATATATTTCAAATAATACAAGCCTTTATCAGCTTTCCTGCAGTAATGGAAGTAAATGAAGCCTTGAAAGTTAGTGCAAACAATTCCTACAGGTGTCCCAACTTCTGTTGATGACTAACAAACCCTGTCTGCACAAAGGCAGTGTTGGAGCAAACTGTTAGTACACTCATTACAGAATTATTTGGACATTACTGTGCTGCCGAAACCCCATCGAGTTTGGGATGAACTGGACAGAATGGTGAAAGCAAAGCAACCTAAGTGCAACACATTTTTGTGAACTTCCAAACGTTTAATTGTAGAACGAATAAAGTCACAAGTGTCTAAGGTCACAAGTGTGTTCAGCTGCTGAATGAGTCAAAATTTAAGCTATATATATATATATAAATATGCGTGTGTGCATACACCACATTCATTGGGCCTGCTGCAGCAAAAGCATGTTTTAGAATAAATACTTATAGTCACTCTGTAAGAATACACTAAAATGCTGAATAAATTTACACGCAGCATCACATCAGATGATTACAATCCGAAGCATATATGCACTAAACTTCAGATATACTGTTTCTCCAGTGACTGTGTCCAGTGAGGTCTGGGGAGAGGTTGAGTCGTCTCTCCAGGACTACACACAGAAAAGGGAAAGTTTTGTTCAAACAGACCTCATAACATTGACATTTAGTTACAAAACTGAACAATGTTAAATGTAAAACCAATGCATGGACATGATTCACATGGTGAATCATGACTTAGTTAGTTAGTTAGTTAGTTAGTTAGTTAGTTAGTTAGTTTCTTTGTTTCTTTGTTAGTGACTTGCAGTGATGTTCCTCTTGATGATCCTGGTGCTCACATTTGAGAGGTAATGTGAGCCCAAACAGGACATGTTTAGCTGAAGTTAGTGCAGCTCTGAGGAGAGAGACCTCTGCTGTCAACACCCAGCTGAGGAACCTGAACTCCCACGCATTCACACACATACAGCATACAGTAACCTTGTTATAATAACAGGCCTTATGGAAGTTATCCTCTTGCTGTAATTATCTTACACATTACACTAAAAGTGAAGCAGGGGCGCTTTTAAAAATAATGTCATGAATAGTTTTTATTCATCAATTTACTTCATATAAAGTGCAGTAACTACCGCCTCAGTAGGCTACACTTGTGCAGAGTTTTCAAGGTACTTGCCAGGTAGGTAGTATCTTGGAGAAGTTGGCACAGTTCTTCTGTGGATTTAAACTGTCTCAGTGTCTCCTCATTTAATCCAAGACTGACTCCACGATGTTTGAGATCAGGGCTCTGTGGACGCCATACCATCTGTTGTAGGACTCCTTGTTTTTTTGTCACTAAAAACAGTTCTTTATGACTCTGGATGTATGTTTGGGCTCCTTGTAACACTGCAGAATTAATTTGGGACAGACTAGACACCTCCCTGATAGTTAGCCTACTGCATGATGGATACAAATCTGAACGTGAACAGTGGCTTAAACGTTTGCTCAAAACTGTATATGAGCCAAGTCATTTCGAGAAATGTTTAAAAAAAAAAAATGTTGCTGCATTTTTAGTAGTGTCAGAATCGCTGAGAAGACAATCACGTGGAGAAACAGCTAAAATGCTCCAACACAGCAACAGGTGTGGTATTGCCGCACTGTTTGTCCTTGCCCGGATGCCATCGGATAGCCGCCTCCCACTATCAACACTCAACTGTCAGAGACAACTTCTGCATTTACTGCGCTGCACAGATTTGAATACATAAAAATGCCTTAGCTCGGTGTTTCTGCCGTGACAGTGACACACAGTTATCAGGATTCACTCAGAGTTGCCGCACCACACATCTCTGCGACTTTCTCTCGAGTTCAAACTGACAGTTGGTAAGTTTAGTTAGCCTCTTTAGCAGCGGTAGCATTGTACTAGCCTACCTCTGTTTACTAGCTTTACCATCGTGTATAGCGACAACACAAGACGTCTCTGCTTTATTTCAAAGAAGGTAAACGTGCCGTATGTTAGCAGCAAGAAAGTTTGAGTTGTTTATTTTTCACTCGGTGAGAGCGCACGCATGTCTGTCATGGTAGCTAATCTGTGAGTCTGTGTGAACGTTGAAAGCTTTAGAGTGATTAACTCATTGGGTTTATGTGATTTCCACAGATACAGAAATAGATCAGTGATGTTTGGCTAAGCTTTTTTCATAAGGCCAGCACGTAACAATTGCAAAACTCTCCAATAGTTTTGCTGGGTATTGAGTCGTTGGGACGTGTCAGCAGTGCCCATACAGATCATGAAACAATCAAACATCAAACAATCATGAAGAGAAACTCGCTCCCGCTCCCAGAGAAACCACTGGAAACTAAAATGGCACTCAGTAGCGCACATACCTCCGCCAAGGCCAAACATTTCTACACATGTCCTTTGTAGAAAGGACATGTGTGTTTACGTCAAGATCCATAGATTATTTCCTGGGAAACGGACGAAAATATCGAAAACAATTTTAAGTAAAGTCATGGGAAAAAAATCCTAGTTCTGACTCTTTAACCGCATCGACACCAAAATTAAATGGGTTACTCCCAGGACCATGGCCCATTCCTACAAATTGGTTCAGTACATTTAGTGTAATTTCAGTCTTAATTTATTTTACATTTCAAACCTAATATCAAGTCAAGTAATGAAGAGTATATTTACTGTGATGTTTTGGCAACCAGGTGCCACAACAAGCACCTGAGGTCAGATGAGCCAAAGAGGTGTCAAAATCGGACAGTGGATTCACTTGTTTCCTGCAGACTGGCAAATTGTTCTGAATGAACAGAAGACAAACGGTTGAAAAAATGTTAATGAAGATGCCTTCACTGTCCAGTGGAATGGAGAGTCTGAAGTAATGGAGAACACAGAGGAGAGGTAAACACACACACACACACACACACACACACACACACACACACTCTCTTTAGAGCTGTTCCTGTCCTGTTTATAGCTGCTGAGTAACATGTTTCCACTGTAAACATGTTGAATATTAAACTAAGATGCCCTTCAAATTATGTGTCCCTTAGGTGTGTCCCTTAGGTATGACCCAGACTCGATGTGAGATTAGATCAACCAGTGGCTCAATCTAACAGTCAGTTAAACTTAAATTATTGTAAATAGCAACTTTGATACTGTGAGATTCGTTCAAAGTGCTTTACGAGTGATTGATTAGAGTTGTTGATTAATGTTTGTTAGTTTTATATTTCAATGTTAAAAATGATTAGACTCAGTCAGTCTAATCATTTTTAACATTTTAACAGCGACAAAAATCCACTCTGTCAGTCAAGCTTACTAAATATATTTTATCAATTACTGATTTTTTTTATTTTTTATTTTAAACTTCAAGGAAAAATTATTTTCTTGATACGTCATATTTGCTAACTTGTTTTACTATGTGTAAAAGTCAGACTGACATCAGAGGAGTGCCTGGCCAGTATAGCATCTCTACATTGCAGTTCTTTAGTATATTTGTGTCTGCTGATGCTGGACTGGAATTTAATCTAACTGTCAGGGAGATTGTGTCATTAAACCTCAACACAGGAATGAGAAAAAATCTCAATACTAGGAATTTCAGGTGGTTTCTGGGCCTTGTTGGTTGTTGCCATATTCAGAATTTAGTCCTGGTGTTCAGCTGGTTTGGGTTTGGACACTGTGTTTAGGCTGAGATCTAGTCTAGTCTAAATTCAAGACCCAATTCAGGCTATAATAGTAATACATCTGTGTGTTGTATTGCAGCCCTGCATATGAGCAGGACCCCACGCCTCCAGAACGAGGACTTCTCCACATCTGGCAGTCAGCGGGCCCCAGTGAGCAGCTCTCTCCAGAGAGAGTGCTGCTTTCCAGGCCTGTTCTGCACGCCACCGTGGGAGAACACCATGGACTCCTGCTGACACAGGGTGAGTGTGTTTTTGTAGTGAAGGCTTACACTGTTTCATGGTTCACATTTCACTTAAAAATTCTAGTTGAATTTTTCCAAAAGGCAACATGAGATTGTGAATAGGGTATATTTTTTAAACTAAAATCTTTGGTCTACTAAAACAGCATGGCCATCTGAAACAATGTGGTGAATATGAACCGTATGTTTTTGAACAGGTGATGTTGAATTATTTAGTGCATATTGTAATGTGGTATTCAGATACAGCACTGTAATGATTATCATGATATTTTTTCCATATTGCACCATTTGTATTGGAAAGGGCAACTTTTCTTCTGTGTCTGTATTTGTTCAAACCAAGTTGCTACTATGGAGCTGTGGTGGTTATATCATTATATCTTTTATCTTTAGCGGGCAACCCCATAACTGCGTGGTTAGGGCGCATACCATGTGGGCACAAATGCTCTTAGCAGGCGAGTCCCCAGTTTGACTGTAGGCCGGCATGTCATTCCCCTTCTCTCTGTCCCATTTTGTGTCACTCTTCACTGTCCTATCGAATGATAACTGCATAAAATAGCCCAAAAAAAATCATTACATCTTCAAAAATAAAAGTCGTACCATAATCTTATAACAATACACACTTTTTTTTCCCCTGGTGCGACCATACCATACATTAGAAACTCTCTAATTACAAAATTAGCCATTTCTACTCAGTTGCTATTGTCTTCCAGGTGGTCAGGTGTATTCATTCGGGGAGCTGCTGTGGAGGGATCTGAGTATCCCAGCATCTGCTCCGCTGCTGGAGGTGTCTCTCCTGGGGAAGACAGTGGTCCGTGTGGCTGCCGGCGGCTTCCACTGTGGAGCGCTGACGGAGCAGGGCCACATCTACATGTGGGGGGAGAACACTGCAGGACAGTGTGGGCTGACTGACAGGAGCACAGTCACAAACATCACAGGTTGGTCAACACCGTATTAACACCTCACTTCTAGTTTTTTTGTCTGTGCTAAAATGTAAGTTTTCCTTGCACTTGGGTATTATTCAATTTGTTCATCAGTTAGGTAATGTGTCATTCAAGGGAGTATAATGCTGTATGAAGGTGTTGTGGTGCCCTGTTGCTACAGTTTAAGTTTGAGGTACTTGGTCTTGTCAAAAAGATGTTAGTATGTGTCAAAGCAACATAAGCTATCTAAAAACCACACAAACTCTGATTGGTCTGGTCAGGCTACTGTATGTTTTCTCCTACAAGTTCCTGGTGTCGGTAAAGGTTGCTGATAGTAACGTAGATTATAAAAGCATCAAAAGCTGGTTTCTTAAGTTTTGGTATAAAAACCCTGCATACAGCATTTAGACCCCGTATGTGTATGTGTGTGACACACGCCTTGTGTTAGTTTCAGAGCCGTGCCTGGTCAGTGTCGTGGACAGTGAGGTTGTTCCTCAAGCAGTGGTTCGGATTGTGGATCTGGCCTGTGGACGGGAGCACAGCCTGGCTCTGTCATCCCAGAATGAGCTGTGGGCCTGGGGCAGTGGCTGCCAGCTTGGCCTGGTCACAAACAATTTCCCTGTATGGAGACCGCAGAAGGTAAGTTTGTGTAAAGTCAATGTATTTCAGCATTCAAGACTGACCTCAGCTGTCAAAAAGTCAGACTAAAAACCTCAAAAACTCAACCCTGTCATACATATTGAGTTTATTTATTCATGTAAGTTTATTTCATTTAGTTTGACCCATATTTATAGATTTTGTTTGGTTGAGCATACATGCTGTCAACTCTGTCAAATATTCAATCATCGAACACTGAATGTATGTATTGTTTGATGGTGAATTGATGATGTTTCTGTGTGTGTGTGTGCATGTGAGCACTTTACAAAATCGTATATTCAACCAAATCATCAAATTTGTGTTATTTTACAGGTGGAGCACTTGGCTGGCAGACATGTAATTCAGGTAGTTTTTCTTCCTAATATCTTCATTGCCACATTTAAATGATAAAAATACTAAGTTCTAATTCCACACATACCAGCTCTATTTATTTCTTGCAGGTGGCCTGTGGTGCCTACCATAGCCTGGCCCTTGTTCGCAGTTTACCTCCTCAGAACTACAATACCCAGAACTGCCCTGAGAAGAGGGAACGGGGCCAGTCACCTCACTACTCAGTGACAGAGAGGGAGGAGCTGGTAACAGTTGATGACGCTCACTACTGTCCACTGGGGGTGGAGCTGTCGGAAGCCTTAACAGGCGAGGTAAATATAGTAATAATAAGAAGAAATTAAAGAAATTTGGTGATGACTAATACATTAAAAAAAATGGATATGATGGAAATGGTGTGGAAAATAGTGCAGAAATTGTTGCTACACATTAAGTACAGTCTCAACAACCAGAAAGCCATACAATTACAGAATCTAGAGGATGTGAAAATGTTAGAGGATGAATTATAAACCAGCCATTCTTGTGTTCTGGTACCATGGGATCTTTGATGTACAAAGATTTGTCAGCAGCTATAACACTACATCATACTGTTTCCCTTCTGCCAATATCTATGCTCTTTTTAGCAGTGCAGCTGTTTCAGCACTGGTTAATACCCCTGTCTGGTTTACATTCCCAGACCTCTCCCAGGAGACGAGGCCCCAGACGAAGGCTCCAACCTGGGGGAAGGTCAGCTGGCAGCAGCCCTGGCTCTGGAGCTGGTTCATGCCCATTTTTTGAAGACCGCAAATATACCACTAAACAGTACAGTATTATATAACACAAGTCTCTCTTTTTTTTTTTATCCCTTGATTTTTAACATCTTTGCATTCAGTGTTTTTCTCTCTCTGTTTTCTCTCTTCTCTTTCTTTCCCTTTCCTTCAGGAAGAATTTCCCAGTTAGTGCCAGTATCGAGCCTGACGGGCTCAACACTGACCATATGACTCAGACAGATGGCAGCCCAAAGTCCTACTCACTGTCAGGCTGGAGGGCCAATAAGAACTCCACTTTCCCTGATGAGACGGAGCTCCAGAGCCTCCTCCAGAAACTCTCTGGCCACACATTAGAGACACAACACACCACTGGGCCTGGGGATAGTGATTCACTGAGCAGTCACACTTCAGGTTTGTTATGCATCTGTTCCTTTTATCTTTCGAGACCATTTGTTTATTTGTTCTTTAATTTATTTTCTCATGCTTCTTTGTTTTCCACTGTTTTGGTCCATTGTTTTGCTTTTCTTGATTTTTCATTTATTCAATCTTTGCATAAATGTGTTTCATTGTTTGTATTTTTACTTTGTGTGTAACTTTGTCTTCCTCTTCCTCCATCTTTCTCTCCAGACGACAGCTGTGTTTCCTCAACTACTTCCACGGATCTGTACACCTCCAGTTACAAAGATGAATCGTCAGTTAAGAGTCAAACCACCAAGTATGAGTTTTCTTGACAGTGAAGCACTCTGTTTGGTCAAGAATGTTTAGGAACACTGTCAGTCTTTTATAGTGATAATGTGTTGAGACAATACATTCCAGAAGTATAATTATAAAAGATATCTTGATATAAAAGATATTTGAAGAATTTAGGTTGCGCAATTACTATGTTCAATTACATACTTCATATATGTCAAGAATCCATGACTCAAATCCACTGAAACAACAGAATATTTTTTGTGGCTCTTTGAATACAGGTGATTCACTTCACTTCTATCTGAAACCACACAATGAAAAAGGGGAGAGAATGAGTCAAGGGAATGAGGGAATAGAGGAATTTTTAGCAACGCAGATACACACCCTGAATTCTGGTGCTTTATCTACATACCAAAGACTCTCACCTACAATGTATTTGCAACCTGATCTTCTTTCCTTTAGTAACAGTGGAGTGTCTGGGCCGTACTCCTCCTCCCCTGTGTGTTTGGAAGAAGTTCGGCTTCATCTGGAGGCAGAGAAGAAGGAACTTCAGGGGCAGAAGAGCTCCAGTCTTACAAATATAAACCAGAAGGCAAAAACAGCCGCAAACAGGAGACGCTCACTGCCTGGAACACCCACCCATGGTAGGAATGGTTGGGTGTGAACAACTTGACCATACTTTTGGGAAATAGGCTTATTTACTTTCTTGCGGAGAGTTAGATAAGAAGGTTGATACCCTGAGCTTGAAGTATGGAACCAGGAGACTGTTAACTTAGCATAAAGACTGGAAGAAGCCTTTCACTAGGAAACATTTAAAGTATGTTACTCCCTGTAAAATGATCACTTGTAGCTATTTTACATTTCTGTTACAACATGCTAATTAGTAAGTAAATTAAAATAGTCTAACTAGCTTTATACAGAGCCAACCGTCTAGCCCTGCCTCCAGTCTTTGTGCTAAGCTAAGCTAACTGTCTCCTGGCTTCATATTAAGAATACTGATCTGAGAGGTATCAATCTTCTCATCTAACTCTCAGCAAGAAGGCAAACAATCATATTCCTAAGATGTTTAACTATTCCTTTAAGTTGAGGCTGCAGCCTCCGAGCTGGAACTGTCAGCTACAGCAACAAGAAAACTGTAAAACCAAATGCTCAGAAACACTGTGAATTTCAACGTCATATTGACTTTGGACTGTTTACATAATTGTGATTTTGTCAGTAGATCTACTCTTTCACATCAGTATATGTTTTTACATCAAAATGCAGAATGCATCACCACACACTGTGCAAATGCACTTCTCATACATTATCTGCTACCAGTAGCATCACTGACACTCATTCCTCTTTGAAGTTCCAGCCTTGCTAACAAGGAAGAAGAATATAAATGTGTTTGTCTTTCACTTTGACGCACTGAATAACAATGGGTTCTCCTGATAAGTAAGTCAAGATGATAGCATGGGCATGATCATGTGATAAACTTGTTGTTATCTAGAGATAACAATATCTGCTTTCTTGAGATAACACAATAATTAACTTGTTATCAGGAGAAAAGTATTCAGCATGAAAAACTTTTTCTGGCTTGCGAGGAGTTTCGGGAGTGTCAGAATGAAACTCTGTGACCAGTCAACACAAACCTGAAAACCATTCAGCATGTGGACTTCTTTCGGAAGTCTTTTTGTATTTATTAGAAACTGGATAGCCTTTGTTTACCTGTGTGGCTTGACAAAAGTGTTTATAACAACTGAAACAGAGTGGATCTCCTGCTTTCCTCTATTGTTATCATTGATTTGATTTCCTGTTCTGTGCCCACTGACCTCACCTTGACTGCTTCAGCCAGCTCACTGCTGGCTATTTTGGAGAGAAATGGATTTACGAGTTTTTTCCAGAGGAGTTCAGAGTCATTAGGGTGTGTTCATACCAAACCTGTTGGATGCGGTTTACATGTGTTTGCCCATGTGGTACAGTTTATTTAGGCTGGTGAGAACATCGTAGTTGGAACTCTGTTGCAGTTTATGATGAGAACATAAGACTTACCAGCTACAGAGTTACATTATACAGATGAAGAGCATTTGAAGTCATGGCTCAGTTGTTTGAAGCAACAATTTTGCCAGGATTTTACCATTGCATCATGTGTTTTTTTTTCAGGATCTCCACGGCGACGGCGGCATTGTGCCTGCAGGCCATCCTCTGCTGGTCGGACCCAGGCAGCAGCACCAGAGGAGGCAGGAGACGGGTTGCCGTCTCTGGAGACAGAAGTGTGGAGCTGGGGCCGTGGGTCTGAGGGGCAGCTAGGCCATGGAGATCAGCTTGCTAGGTGTGAACACACAAACACATAATAGAAATATAATAAAAACATAATGTATTCTGTCTTGCATAATGTTGTTATACACTAAAACAGAAAAACATTCAAAGAAAATAGTGTGATATAAACTGGTGGCAACAGTTTCTTCTGTGTACTCAATGTGAACATCCTATGCATTTATAGTTATGTTAAGCACTTTGGATAAATCACTTCATAATAGAATAGATTGTAAATTTAAGTAAATTGTATTTTTCTAATGGTGAATGTGCTCTGGCTAAACTCTCCTCTTTTTATAATGAGAATCACAATGAAATAGTCTGTTTGTAACACTTACATTTGTAAACATTTTACCTGATTCAAAAACATATGCAAACTTATTGCAAGGATATAGAAATAGTGTTCGAAGGTATCATAAGCATCTTATTAAATAATACTAATAATAATAGTAAGTAATAAGAATTAAGAATAATTTGTAGTAGTCAGATATTAAGTATTATGATAGTGTTGTTTTGTGATTAAATACTGTAATTAATGACGTTACCGATAAATGTGCTTTGACTTGCAAAGTCATGCGAAAGAAATTATATCCACAGGACTAGACTTAAGCTTGTATCTTTGTGTCTGTCTCTGTCTCTGTCTGTGTGTGTGTGTGTGTGTGTGTGTGTGTGTGTGTGTGTGTGTGTGTGTGTGTGTGTGTGTGTGTGTTTCCAGACTCCAGCCTCTGTGTATTAAGTCTCTGACAGGCGAGGAAGTGATCAAAGTTGCTGCAGGGTCACACCATTCATTAGCACTGAGTGCTCAGTGCCAGGTAACAGACACACAGCGTAGCATGCACACACACGATTGTACTTGTATAGGTGAACACTCCATTTACACACCAAAATTTTGTCATCCAAGTCAAATCGGTACTTACAAACAGGAGATCACGAGCACACCCACACTCACACACAATATGACTGCCCTTGTGTCTTGCAGGTGTACTCATGGGGCAGCAACATGTGTGGACAGCTTGGTCATGTCAACAGTCCTGTCACTGTTCCTCAACAGGCGAAGGTAGAACAATCTGTCAGGCAGTCATGTGTGTTCTTTAATTCATTTGGTCATTCACATTCAATGTGTCTGTTTCACTCAAATGCATATTTATACATTCAGTATTTACTGACATCAGTCATTTTTACTCTCAATCAAATAAAATGACTGAAACGATGTTAAATATAAAACATCAGTGCTAACATTCAGAAGCTTTCGATGATACTGTAAAACATTCTCAACAGCATACAAATATGAATGCAACAATCCTGTAAACATCCTAATAGCACACTATGTTTTGTGTCTTGTGGGCCACCGTAGCTGTCTGACGGTCTCCGGGTTTGGGACGTGTCAGCAGGTCAGAGCCACTCCCTTCTCCTAGCTGACGGAGACTGTGTCCAGCCAATACTTTTGTACTGCGGCCAGCGTCAAGATCCATTGTCAGCGCAGAGTGAGAGGTCACAGCAGAATCAAAGGTCATGCCAGAGGTCACCCAACAGGGCGGAGAGTTATACAGTCAGACCCACCCTGCTGCCTTTGTGCATGGAGGTTTGTAGGTCGTTTTTTATGTTTATTTTTAGAGGGCTAATTATATAGCATGGACCAGTGCCATGTTCCACAGCATTTAATAGCCCTAAGCTAATTTGCAGTGCCTGTCCCTAGATGGGCCTTTATACAAATACACAAAAGTCAACAAGGATACAGTAAAATAACCAGTATTCAACAGGACTGAAACTTTAAGTGAGGAAGATGATGGGTGTAACTGCACCACTGGGCTGTATCTATTTTTATTTTACATGTTGGAAATAGGTGATTATGGTTAAGGTGCACATAGAACTTTTATGTGTGGTACTTGCAGGAAATTTTCATCAGACAAAAGACCCATAAACATCACACTCACACGGGTTAACTGACCATTAACTGTTAACCAACAAAATTGAAATTTACTATTTACAAAAGAGCCATTAAAACAATGCCAATACACAGTGGTGTAAGTGGAGTGATCCGGAGTGTCTAAACATAGAGCGAGACAGACAGGCACACACAGACACACACACACACATAGACACACACACACACACACACACACATAGACACACACACACAAATGCGGGAGACAAAGACCTCCCAGCAGATCATCATACAAGGCGATGGTTCTTTTAACTTAATTGTTGTAAAAGAGGCAACATCCTGCTAAAATTCATAAATTCCTGAGTTGATTATAAAGATCAGCTCTACATATGATTTAAAAAACAGCAGAGGAGCAGAATTGCTTGTTGGCCGGTGCAGAGAAATGCACTTCTTTTGTGAACAGCCAGGTTACTGCTCAGGCAACACAGAGACGAACTGGCATTAAACCTCACGATAAAAACAGCTTGTCTACTTGTTTTTATGTCGACAGTGTTAATTGTTAATTTGGTACATAGTCTATTAACTGCAAGAACCGCTCAAATGGTACTGATGTCCCAGGATATTTTAACTGTTTAACTGACAGTATTAATCAGTCAGAATTCTTATGAACAACTCTCCATCACACAGGGACAGCAGTTATATTCAGTGGCCATGTTGTTGGTGTATACTGTCGATTTAGATGGTGAGTGGTGTGGAAAAAGAAACAAGCCCAGGGCAATTTTTTACACTAATGTTACTGCTTTCTTAGTGTGGGCAGAGATAGACGTTCAGCCCACATACTTAACCCCAATTTATCTGCACCAAACCCTCACCTAACTCATCCTGTCTGTAAACTCAATGTGAACTTAACAAAAACATCATCATGCTGTTCATGTGTTAATGACATTAGTTTCCTCTGTGCCTGTGTGTGTAGATGGGTTATATTAGCAGTGTGTACAGTGGCGGTCAGAGCTGTGCGGTGTTGGCAGACCAGAACATCATGGGCTTCATCTCAGCTATCCACGAGCTGGCCTCCAGAGAGAGACACTTCTACTGCTGGTTGAGCAGCGTCAGGAAGCTCCTCCTTACCCCGCTACGTAACAGAGGTGGGACATTCTCTGTGCTGACTCCTCCTTTGCTGATTAGCACTAGTTTCTGTGGTGCATCTACTCTGCATCTCCACCTCTGACGCCCTTACTGGTCTTGGGTTTTGAATGTGGGGATTTGAATATGTTAAATGTAAATGAAATCATGAAATGGCAGCAAATGCAAAGGACTGTGCACAAAATACAAGAATTTTTTCTGTGAAATAACACATGCATGATGTGTATGTGTATTCTCCTCCTCAGAGGGTGTGTGCCCGTCATTAGGTGAGCCTTGCACTCATCTCTTCTTCTCTCTCTGTGAGAGTTTTGTTCGTCTGAGCGTTCTGATTGGTCAACACTCCACGTCACTCAGCTACTTCCTGCATGATGTGCAGGGCCGGGATGTCACCTCCTTTCCACTACTGACACACACCGAGCACTTCCTGGACATTTATAAAGAGTAAGGTTCACCTTTTTGTCTCAGCATAAAAAATCCACACTGTATTTTTCTCCCAGAATACAGCAAGTTCAGCGCAGACATCAGACAAATGAAGTCAGCTGTTATGCTTGATTAATTTGATACAATTCATTAAGTGAAATAAAGTAAATGGATTTAAAAAAAGTAGATAAATGTTTTTAATTCATTTTCTGTCACAGGTTATTTTAGAGGATATATTTATTATTATTTATTATATTGATTATATAGTTGGGTCAGGATCTGTCTCTGCTTTATATCTCTGATAGAAAAGTGTGAGTTTTGGTTTGATTCATCCAATGTTCCAGGCATCTTCTGTTAATTTAATAATTTGGTTTACTCTGGTCAGAAATCTCAGTGTGTCTTGGGGGCTAAATTTGAGATATAACCATACATGAATGTTCTTTTTTATATTAATAATTAGTGGGTAACAGTCTGCACTGGTTGGTGTTTTTCTTTGGATGTTTGATATGGACCTGTGGAATTCTGCATGCAGGGCCTTTATGGGATGCTTGCCCCATCTAGTGATCCCTTTTTAATTTGCTAGTGGCTATTGCTAAAAGGCGTTTTTTCTATTTTTTTTCTTGGACTAATATTTCTAACTTTTCACTTTCATTTTGTTATTTGTTGCAGTTATTCCATTTTCATGTTTACGTTTGCTATTTCCTGCTACATTTTTTTTTCAAGCAATTCTTTTGGGTGAAAGAGGTGTTTTCTTTTGTTTCAGATCTCTTCATTCTTGCTCTTTTACTATGCTTTTCCTCACTTTCACTCTTTTGTTGTGCTTTATTGTTCCTCTCATTTACTTTGTGTAGCATCCCACTTCATTTGTCAAGAATAACTTGAATGGAATAATTATAGATCAACTGCCAAATTTCTTATATGAAATGTGTCATTTTCTCATACAACACACAGCACTTCAAAGGCAAATACTGTAGCTTTAAGTAACAACAGACCCCGCGTATTATATCTATACTGCATTTGACTTTGTATCTGTTTGAATACAAAGCTTGGGTTATTGAAGTCAGTCATTCCTGTCCACACCGCAGCCAAACTGTGAACACTTTTGTAGAATCTTATGTTTTAGACACAAACCAGGAATGCGGCTTTCAGAGCAAATAAAGTTAAATCTTACAAACTTTCTGTTGACAGTAGATAGTGCAAGAAAAAAGCATGTACAGATACTTTCAACAAGTCAACAAAAGTAAGAATACCTCTGATGTAACCTAGAGGGTACAAGTTGTTTTCACCAATGAGTTAATTTGACATTCTTCTACTGTATCTAGTATATGAACTAACATGAAAACCCCTGATAAAATGTCTTTGTCTCTCTCCAGGTACTGTTCTGCATTAGGTAACTTCCAGGTGATGGGTGGATTCCAGTCACTCCATAAACTCTCACTGTAAGCTCCTTTTATTCTAACTTTATGTTTTCACTTGAAGAGTCCCCATTCACAATAATTTGACCTGTGAGTGCCACTGCAGAGAGCTAGAGCAACAGCAAGTGATTTTTTTTGTCTAAGCACTGCCTTAATATTTGCAGGAAAAGTTTCACTGTTGATGTTGATGATCATCCTCATGCTATAATAAAGTTCCTCTGAATTTTTTGCTCCAAAACAAACCATAAGTGTAAAGCATGTGTGACCATGTGCAGCAGGAAAGAGTTACCAGACAGCAAGTTTTTAATAAAGCAAGTGGATTAGCTTCCATTAAGTCAAAACAGATATACATCAGTAGATGAAAATACTGAAAGTAAGTAAGTCCTAAGAGCATCCTTTTTCTCTTTGTGTCTCTCTCTGTATGTTTCTGTCCAGTGAGTATTTAGGATCTCAGCAGGCCATGCTCACTCAGCTGTGTGTTTCAGAACAGTCTGTCAGTGGTGACGTTGATCTGGTTTCATTGTTATACTGGCCTCAGCAGCAGCTCCACCAATACAGCCGAGTCCTGCTCAAGCTGGCAGCCTGCTATGATGTGGTGAGGATGAAACTATGCTCTCACCTCATGCTTCTTCTTTTTGTATGCCTTTTTAGTGTTGTTTTTTCACTCAAACATTCTTTTGATCTTCCCTTTTTTCCATCTTTCTATGTTTCCCATGATTTAGTAATTTTGTTATTACTGTCACTGTATTGGCTATAAGATGCCCCCACCGCCACTCATCTGTATGTTCAAATATACAGTAAAAAAAATTGTTTCTCTCCCCAGTTCACGATCGAGTATCAGTCTCTCCATCAGGCCTGTAGTCAGTATGAGTCCCTATCTTTGTCCCTGTTGAGGAGGAAGAAGGAGGCTGAAACCACATTTCTCTTCTGGAAGACCCACTCTGGAAAAAATACTGTGAGCTGTGTGTTTTGTGATTATAACCTCTTCTTGTTTGTAATGTTTTTGTGAAAAAATCTTCAGAGATTTCACATTCCCAAAATGATGATGCACATAAGACAGCATGCTCTACTCTGAGTTGTTAAACATCAGCAACTGTGCTTGTGACATTTATTTCACGAATCAGGGATAATCGTGTTTCTGTTCATATGATAAAGGAGACGATTGATTTACCAATTAAAACACTCCTCTCCTTTCTAGAAACCATGTATCCCACAAATGACAAATAACGGAGCTAAATATGTGTGTTTGTTCTTCAGGAGGTTCTGCGTCTTCCACAGCGTCGTGTAGTGTGTGAAAGCAGCAACAGATCTCTGACCCTGCAGAACGCCGGGCGGTTCTCCAACCACTGGTTCATACTGTTCAACGATGCACTGGTGCACACACAGGTACACATACACACATGCATGCAAACAGAAAAAAATATACAACCAAATGATGGTACTTTTCTTCTGTTTGTAGATAGTAAACATGATTAGCTAACAATGCCTGCAGCAGGGTACAATGTACCCATTCGTCTTACTTTTTAAATTAATTTAAAGTTGTCTTACAGTGGACAACACCCACTGCTTAAACATCAGAGAAAATCCACAGGATCTTTGTCAGCCATGCTCAGATCAGACCATACTTCTACTGGATCTGTGTGTTTGTCTCTGTCTTCCTGGTGCTTCTGGACACCTACCGTGTTCTGCATATGAAGTTTAAATGTGTACATTGTGTCTTTTATTCACTCAGGGTGCCATTCCCTCTCAGAACTTTGTAAGTATTTCTGACTTCCCAACTTCACCTCCAACCAACCAGTTTAGCTATCCTGAGCTTTGAGCTGCAGCGGCATAGGTGGGCTGGCCTCTGTTCAGTGCTCACACTCGTGGGAGGTTCACATGGTATTAGTAAGCAAATAAATGAATATTAACACAGAACTTTATGTAATGTTGAAGCGGCTGTTCGCTGAAGAAACCCAATACGTTTTACTCCCATCCAGACGGTTTCAGTTTGATTTGCAGAGGTCTGCAGCTACTAGTTATCCACTCAGATGCCAGAGCCTTTGCAACCCTGCAATAAATCCTATTTCCATTGTCGTTATAATATTCTGTTTTTGTTTAAAACTTTGTTAGCACTCCATTTATATCAGTTATATTTATATCAGACTAACTGATAAATATCAGGCTTTGTCACCCTTGGCATTGCAGATGTTCTGTGTTAAATTTGATTTATTTTATGCATGTTGTTCTGATGGCTGATTCTGTCCAAACTGACCTGTAGCTGCTGCCAAAACAGGCTGCTCTTAGTGTGTGTGTGTGTGTGTGTGTGTGTGTGTGTGTGTGTGTGTGTGTGTGTGTGTGTGTGTGTGTGTGTGGCCAGTCAGTGGTGAGAATAAACATGGTCATGATAGCTCATAAAGATGCTGGTGAAAGGATGCACTGCTGTGTTCTAGCTTTCAAAAGCATCTAATCCAAGAGACAACCACATCACCAGCTCTGAACAAGCAGACATGACAGTCACTGATTATCCCAGATGACAACTTCTTCATTCTTGGAGGATAACATCTTCACTGTTGCCTTGTCCTGTGTGCTTGTTTCAGTATAAAACACTTTCCTGCTGAACCCTAACTGAGATCTAATAGTTTCCTTTCTGTTTGGTGTGGGGTGGTGTGTTAATAGACAGTAGACAGTGGTGAAACCTCTTCTGTTCCTTTCTCCGTTTTGTGGTTTTGGGTTCATGTCCTAAGTTGTGTATTGACATAGTTGATGCTTTATTTTCTTAATTAATTTGAAAACACATTTTCCTTCTTAATTTAATAGTTAACCTTTGTTAAGCTGAACTAGATTAAATTAAACTGAAAGGAGTATATCAGATGTTTTGCATATTTTGGTGCATCACCAATAAATCATATTACTTTGCATTGTTGCTAATTCTCTAACTCACACTGTAACTTTTTTACTTTCCTACCTTCATAGCTGCTTTGTTTTCTAGTTAAAAGGACTTGAAACTTGCTTGTGATAAGTCAGCCAGCTGAAAAACTGAAAGTATGCTATAAGATATAATAGGAATAATTTGTTTGTTTTAGTTTTGTCTAGTCTGTTCTGGTTTAGATTAATTTAGTTTTAGTGGTAATACAGGACTAGTGCTCAAACATAATTGAAATATCATGAAGGTGAAAACTCCATGGAGGAAATGGACAAATATGTGTTTTTTGTAACAGAATCAGGATGTGGTGGACAGTGACAGCTCATTCATCCAAATCAAGATTCCTCACAGAATCCTTTTCTGTATACAGTACATCCGAAAGTATTCACACCCCTTCACTTTCCCCACATTTTGTGATGCAATATTTCAGTTTTTTATTTTTAATAAATTTGCAAGAATTTCTAAAAAAAAAAACCTTTTTCACTTTGTCATTATGGGGTATTGTGTGTAGATTGATGAGGAAAAAAAGGAATTTAATCCATTTTGGAATAAGGCTGTAACATAACAAAATGTGGGGAAAGTGAAGGGGTGTGAATACTTTCTGGATGCGCTGTATGTGTATAGCAAAACTGAGAGTACATTTACAGTGTGTTGTGGAACTTGCATGTCATTTCTGAAGACATAGTTTTATAAGATCAGATAGTGTGATGTTAGCTAATAAGAATGATCAAAACCCACATATGCAGAAAGTTGGTAATAAAATGCAATGAACAAGTTCTCTCTCTCTCTCTCTCTCTCTCTGTCTGTCCCTCTCTCCAGTTCTCCACGCATCACATCTATCCTCTGACCTGCCTATGGGTGAAACCAGTCACTGAAGACAGCAGCAGACTGTGAGTTTGTTGTTTTTAAAAATCCAAAACTGTGACTGTCAGCCTAACATGGCTAATGCAAACAAAAAGTCAAATGATGAAGACATGTCACTCACTCCCACCCCCCACATAAGCTAATGTAATGCTACAGCGTAAGCTTTGTTTGCTCATACCACAACCACCTGTAAGTCTGAATGTATCTTTGAATCCTGCTTTTTGAGTTTACTGAAGCTGAAGCTGTTCAAACAAGCAGCAAATGCCACAGCTGAGTGTGATGGCTGAGAAACCTGTCATTCTATTTAAAACTTGGCATGATACGACTCACACACCACTCTTTAAACAAACATAATAAACAAACAATGGAACCATTTTTTCCCAGAGAAACGATTTAGATGAAGTTAAATTGGCTCTGCCAGCATCTAGTGGCAAACAGATGAAATGCATTTTAAGGCACAAGAGCGCTAGCGAACATCCAGCCTCAGTGGTTGCTTGCTAATTTGCAGACTTTTGTTTTCTCTGGAAATCGCTTGACTACATAACTAAATTGTCCTCTGATGTTACAATTTTTTGTTTTTTGTTTTATATTCCCCAAAGCACATGTCCAAATTATTATTTTTACTGCTAATTTAAATTATTACTTTCTACTCTGAAATTTTTTTGTCGTTGTGTGAAACCCTTTGTTTAGCATACATATAGAATGATGAACACTTCTCCACAGATCAAGGTAATTATTGTCCTTGTCTTGTGTGTCTTCAGCTATGCCATCAAAATTACATGTCCAGAGGAGAGTTTCACCGTGGTGGCCTCAACACCACAAGAGAAGGTACATCTATGTTTATACGCTTATTATACACACACTTACGAAAGTTTTGATGTTCATCCAAGGTGTTTTATATTTTCTCTCTCTTTGTAGAACAAGTGGCTGCGATCTCTTAACCAAGCAGTGGATCAGGTGCTGGGTGGTGGAGGTCAGGGGTCATTGCCAGGGGTGGCGGCAATGTCTCGCACCGCTTCTTACATGTTCACTGGAGAAGGACGGTTTAAAGACGCCCATTACAACGGGGGCTGGCTGGCAGGACGAATTCATGGCAGGTTAGAGAGCATGTTTGAAATGTTCCCAACTCATATCTACAGTGTAGTTAGTAACCCACAACGATAACACCAGTATGAATTAATTAAAACATGCAGTACTAGGGCAGAGACAGGGACTTTAGTTTAGCCCTCAGACCTCATATCAGTAGGGATTTCTGGGGCAAGGAGATAGTGAGTTTGAATGAGTGAGCAGTCAATCTATCTACAGGGAAGAGTTCAGGGTGGACAAGGATCTAAACAGACCATTTCCAGCATTGTTCAGTCCAGACTTTGTTAGAATGAAGGCTTAAGTTGAGTCAACCTGGCAGTAGCTAATTAAATGGCCACCGAGTGTAAAACAGGCTTTGTGCAAATCGTATGTACAAATAGTAAAATATAATTTCTTTTTACAGAGGAACCATGAAGTGGCCAGATGGACGGACGTACACCGGGAACTTTAAGAATGGACAGGAGGATGGGTCAGTACAGTAACCTGGTGTAGTACTAAAGAGCTGGTTAAAATGTTATTCATTTCTCATATGAATCATCTCAACTGTCATGCAGATTTGTGATGAACTTGCAGAAACAGAAAATAATGTTGATAGCCAGCCTAAATTGTTACGTTATTAATAATTAGTCGTTTCGTTTTGTGTTATTTAAAAATGTGTGATTAAATGGCAAATCATAAACTGTTGTTGCAACATTCCTGTATAATTGTTATTTTTGTTTCCAGCTATGGGGAATGTATAATACCTAACAAAGCGCTGAATAAACCAGACACCTACCAAGGACACTGGAGAGATGGCAAGATCCATGGTTTTGGCAAGTACAAGTCAGTACACTGTTTTCTTTTGACTTTTTAGTAAGGTAGAGAGTGGCATATGACAGCTGAGCATGACAGCTCAAGTCATAGGAGTCATGTCTCAAGTGTTAAGTAGCAGTACTTGACATCAAGTCACAAATGTCAAGGACAATATTCAGTCTTATTCCGTCTTTAGTCATCAACTCTGTCTCAGCAATAACTTGGATCCCAAGTCATAAAAATTGGGACTGGAGTACTAAATCATTCAATATATGGTATTTTGATTTAATCAGCGGCCTGTGTTGGAATTGAGCACAGAAGCCCGGCTGTCTTAGTGCACTTCTCTACACATGAGCATGAAGAGCACCACTCTCCGTGATGTTATATTCATGGCTCTGTGTGTTCTGCCTAGGTATGCCAGTGGCGAGGTGTACGAGGGCTGTTTCTGTGATGGGCAGCGGCACGGTTACGGCATGCTGAGCTCCGGTAAACAGGTCAGAACCTCCAGCGTTTTCATTGGCCAGTGGGTGCAGGACAGGAAGACAGGATACGGCGTCTACGATGACATCACCAGGTCTGATTAATTCTTCTGCTTTAAACCTCAGAAAACCTCCTATTTAGCATTTAAAATTTGGAAATCCATATTTACTATTTGTGGCAAACACTCCCTCATGAGGAATGCTTCTTCTTCTAGCCTGGAAACCCTAGAGACTGAATCTTTTCCTTGTATTCCTTTGATAATAAGAAACTATCATGTCGATTTTGTATAAGGAAAAAGGAAAAAAAAAAAGCCTTGATAATTTTAAAACATATTCCTGAATATTTGTTGACAGATAAATAATGAGTTTATTTTTATGATCAACTGTAGTTTCAGTCAGTATTTCAGTGGAATCTTACTTGAAATCATTGAAATCGCAAACTTTCCCAAATAGTAATGTCATTCTGACTGTACTGAAAATGTGCAGTGAAGGAATTTAAATTTCATTAGCAACATCACACTGCTGTCATTAGACCCTGATCTCATTTGTTTTCCCAGAGGTGAGAAGTATATGGGATTGTGGCTGGATGACCAGAGGCATGGTAGCGCTGTGGTTGTCACGCAGTCCAGTGTGTACTATGAAGGGACCTTCAAAGAGAACAAGATGAATGTAAGTTCACCCTTAAGTATGTACTCTGGTAGTACTCACATATACATGATTGGATGTGCAGAGATCCAAGTGTAGATCCAACATCTGAGGAAGTACAGATGTTAGTGTTATGTGTTGATGAGGTAGTCTGTATTAATTGTCCTCTTGAGAGAATTATTGATGTGTGTGCCAAGGGATGTGAAAGACTCCGTTGTGGTAATGGGTTGCTCATTGACACGTATGGAGGTTTATTGTTTTAAATATATCAGAGATTGCTTCCAAAAAAAAAAGATGCAATCTATGGACACCACTCTTATCATTGTGCATTTGTAATATGACTGTATAAAGTTTGATGCAGTGTGTACTTTCTATCAGGGTCCAGGGCTGCTTGTGTCAGATGACGACACAGCTCTCAATGGGGAGTTTTCTGATGACTGGACCGTCAACGGGAAGGTAGTAAGAATGTCTCTCTTCTTTTATCTGTATGCTCTGGCTCTTTGTCTGCCATGTCCATAAAGGTATTGATGTCCAGTGGTCCAGCACCATAAGTGTTCAATGTGCAACAGAGACTCCCCTACCTATAAATTATATTCTCCAGACGTAAAGGAACATGTTTGTTTGATGCAAGACCTAACAAAAATCACATCATCATCATTTTTATATTTTTTTCAGTGAAAATGAAACACAAAAGTGACCCCTTCAACTGAAATCGCATATCGCAATATCTGCCAAAATAATCGCAATTTAGTTTGTTTGGCATATCGTGCAGCCTTAGTTGTTACTGAAGTTATTGCAAAATAATTACATGTCACTATCATGAAAGTCAAAACCCAACTGCAACATTCTGAAAATAATTTCACATTGACTACTTCTCCCTTCTTCTTCAGGGTGTTTTGTCCCTGGCTAACGGTGATTGTATAGACGGCCTGTTCAGTGGAGAGTGGAGCGCAGGGCTGAAGGTGGTGGGAACATACACCAAACCAGCCATCGATGAACCTGAAAACAAAGAGAGAAACAGCCTGTTGTGAGTATTACCTTGCACTATTTAAAATCAGGATTTAACCTGAATCCTGAATTGATTTCAAAAGAACAGGCTTTTGTGTGCTTATCTGTGAATGTGAGAATTAAAGTGAGACTGCTGGTTCTTACCAGATGCATGACAGGATATTTTTAATAGGGATCAACCGATTACCAGCCTGGCCAATTATCGGTGGTAATATTCAGCATTTTCCAATTATCGGTATCCTTTTTTTTTTTTTTTTTTTTAACCGATAAAATAAAATATCTCTGAGTAAATGTGTTAGGGCCTTACATTTTAAAAGGGGAGGGTTAAAACATCTTATTTGGTGATAATAATAATATATGATAAAACTATTAAATTAAGAAGCATCCTTAGGTTACCAGGTGAATCAGTTCACAGGTGAGGACAGCACTGAAATCAACCAATTAATTCCTTTGCAGTCTGTGCATACAACTGATAATTACTAATATACACTCAGTTGTCAGTTTATTAGGAACATGTAGATAAAACTGATGTAGTCTAATACAACAGTCCTACAGTAAATCCTCTTGCATGGAGGTTACAATGTTCAGTTTTTATTAAAATTGGTTTAGATAGTTATTGATTATAATTGAGCTGTGTTGCATTATACAAAGGTACTTCTGTTATTTACCTACTTTTATTGATATAAATGGGGTGGACAAAATAATAAAAACACCTGGACGCCACGGTGAGTGTCCTTATACAGCAGTAGTTTAGTGTTGGCATATCGGTTCCAAATATCAGTTATTGGTCTCCTTGATTACCGATAATCAGTATAGTATATAGGCCTTGAAAAAACCACATCGGTCAATCCCTAATATTTAAATATGAGACAGAATACGTATCATCTAGAACTTCACGTCCTTTTTGGTATTTTAAAAATGTTTAAAATGTTTGCATGTGCAGCAGGTTGGGTCAGTATGTGGTGCCTGCAGGTCAGAGGTGGGTCTGTGTGTTTAATGAATGCTGGAGTCGACTGGGCTGTGATGCAGCTGGGAGAGGAGAGAGGACTGCAGCCTGGGAGAACATTGCTGTTACCATAACAACTGCACGGCGCCACAGGTAGATACAGCAACACACACACACACACACACACACACACACACACACACACACACCCAACCACCAAAGCAAATTTAAGTGTTCCTATGCTGTATGTTTCTAAAATATAATGTTGCAAATTAAAATAAGTGAATGTGTGTCTCTGTGTTTGTTTTTGTGTGCGTAGCCCAGACCTCAGTAGGTCTCAGAGCAAAGTATTGGAGTGTTTGGAGTTTATTCCCCAGCACGGAGAACCTGTCACCTCTGCAAACTATGACAACATACGACGATATCTCATCAAGGTACAAGAAAACTTTCTGTGTCTCTGTCTTTGTGCTGATCTGTACATTGATTCGTGCTGTAGAAATTGACGGTGTATATAGACTGAGAAGTGAGAATAAAGTACAATAGATGGAAGCAGAGTATTCATCAGAATAGGTAATAATACTCCAGTGTTTCTTCCTGAAATCTAAGGCAGGCTACCCAAATGTTTCTTATCTTTTGTTTTGTTTTTTGTTGTTGTTGTTTTTTTGTTTTCCTTCTTTTCTTTTTTAACTACTGTGTGTACAACACTTTGGGACACAGCGATGCTGAAGAATGAGAGGAACAGACCTTTTACATTATTAGTATGTTAATATAAAATCAAAATGTCACTAAAACCTTCCAGTGAGTGAGGAGAACTGATTATGGCTTTTGCTGTAAAACAACTACATGTTGATTTACAGTCACTGGAAACACTTTACCTTTGTTTGGTTTATTAGAGGTAAGCAAAAACATGGCTATCTGTTTGTCAGTGATATAATACTTGACATATAATACTTGATATTGACATACTACTTTTAAGGATTTGTGTTTGTGTGGTTGTATGTCAGGCATGTGAGACCCCCCTCCACCCTCTGGGCTGGCTGGTGGAGACGTTGGTTACAGTTTACAGGATGACTTACGTCGGCGTGGGATCCAACCGCAGGCTGCTCAGGCTGGCTGTCCAAGAGGTCCAGGCTTACCTCATTCATTACTACAGCATTGTCAGGTAGATTCCTCTTCTGTTCTCCTGCTCTGTCTTTGTATTTCTGTCTCCAGTTACACCCAGATAGGGTATCTGGATGTGAAGCCAGAGTATACGCTCACCCACTTGTCAATCAAAGTGGCATGCCGTCAATTATGCATGTCTTTAAGTCATAATAAGATTTAAATGGGTGAGGTATATAAAGATTCTCCTCGTACAGTTGTCATGAAGGGGTAAATTAGCTATAGAGACCAAAACCGTTGTTTATTTCTGCTGTAAAGTCATTTTAACGTGACAGTCAGTGGGGATTGACTCACTTTTGGAGCCAGCTTCAAGTGGCCATTTGAAGACCTGCAGTTTTTGGCACTTGTGTGTTGGCTTCATATTCAGCCCCGGAGATTGCTGCTTGGGGAGAACACGCATGGTTTGAATCGAAAGTGAAAATGATTTATTAAACTTAAAAATGTACATAGATTAATCAAGGCTATGATAAAAATCAGTACTATGGGTTGGCTTCTTCTAGAAAAAGGAAGAGAAACTAAATCAAGGGTGTTTTCCATTCTGCTAATTTACTCTTCTTCCCATCCTCCGTGTCGTGGAAACTGATCGAGGTCCACTATCATCAAGCATGTTCCAATCCCTTCAATGTTCCTCATAGGAGATGAGGTGTGAGCAGAGAGGAGGTCCACAGGTGTATCAACACCCCTGTGATCGTAATGTCTTTATTGATTGGTCAGCTGATCTGATGGGACAGTAAAAGGACAGGCTCCCGTTTGATGAATACACACCGTCCAACCTCACATCTATTCCTCACGTCTCTCTCCCTCCCATGTGAGGAAGAGACACGAGTGAGGAAAGTGAGGGCCCACCTTAGTCGTGATACAGTGGACACAATGACTACATCTGTAGTTGCGTGCTATGTTCAGATTGGTATTAATATTAATATCAGTATACCACTCTGATGCTGATATTTCAGTCTACAGCTTTCCAAGCAAAAACCACAAAAACAACACCAACACAAAGAATGAAAGAACAAGGAGGAAATTCAAAATAAATGAAATAAAATGTTTTTTTAGATATGTGTAGGCCAGCATAAAAAAAAACTACACTTTGCTTGCAGGTTTCTGTTTCCAGGGTTACCAGATGATGGTGGCATCATCCCAGACCCTCCAACCTCCCCATCCACAAGCAGGCACAACTCTAACACAGCAGAGCAAGGGTGAGCATCCACACACACACACACACACACACACACACACACACACACACACTCAGAGCGATGGGTAGTGATTGTCATGTTAACTCATAAGATGACGTTATCCAAACAAGACCCAGCCAGATGGCACTTTCTAGTCAGCTCATCTGTCTCTGTGATACTGAAACAGACAAGCTGTACATTAAACCTACATCTCTCTCTTTTTCTCCTCTTCCTCCACCTTTGTTCTCCAGTGTTGTGGTGGTGAGCTGCTCCTCTCTGCTCCTCCCTCTGCTGCTCCCTCGACTCTACCCTCCTCTCTTTACCTTGTACTGCCTGCAGGAGGAGCAGGAGGAGGCCCAGTACTGGGAGCGCATCCTCCGACTCAACAAACAGCCCGACCAGTCACTGCTCAGCTTCTTGGGAGTGCAGGAGTGAGTTTGTACATGCAACACACACACACAAATGCACGCGCGAGCACGCGCACACATTTGTTTGTAAATCCACAGAGAACCTGCCTCTAGATAGTGTTAAATTTACTGTTATGGCTTTGGTAACTTTTATCTCAGATACACAAGAGGTTTCCTTTCATTGACAGATAACATTTTATCGAATTTGTTAAATTACCTTATTGCAATTTTTTTATTGTTTGTGTAGAAGTCATAATTTTTTTTCCTCTTGTAGGAAATTCTGGCCGTTGTGGATGTCAATTCTTGGAGAGAAAAAGCAGGTCAGATACCAACTGTCTGTTTTCTCCTTGTGTACCTTTTCTTATTGTCTGTCATTTTGTCCACCAGTTTTCAATCCATCTGTCTATTACTATCACACATTATAGATTACCTCTCATTCCAACATAAAGTTATGATGTGCTGTATGTTTTTACAGTCACGTCTGCTGTAATATAACAGCTTCTCTGCTTCTATCCCAGATTGTGTCCAGCAGTAAAGATGCCTGCTTCGTTTCTGCTGTAGAGACACTCCAACAAATCAGGTAGCTGCCTTGTGAACTGACATGATGTACAAGAGACATGACCACACTGAATTAACACACACACTAAGCTCCTCATTTTAAAACTCATCATCAGTACCTGAAAAATCCAAGCAAACCCTGACCTCATGTGACATGACGTGGCAGATTATTCAAACACTAATACAGCACAACTCAGAGCATTTACAACATTTAAAGTTCATACATTATTATGTAAAATAATGAGTTAAATATTAAAATATTTGTCCCCCTGCACATACAGCACCACCTTTACTCCATCAGACAAACTCCTGGTCATCCAGAAAACATTTGAGGAGTTGACCCAGGAAGTAAGACCTATGCTTGATGGTAATTTCCTGTGGTGCATGGATGACCTGCTCCCCCTCTTCATCTACGTTGTTCTCAGAGCTAGGTGTGTTATCTCACCCACAAACACACACACACTGTGTTAGTAGATGTAAAAGTTGAAAAGTTGGTCTTATCACTTCACTCTGTCGGTTGTATTATCACATTCTTATTCATGCTCGTACTGTTTCATGACTATTTAGTTATATATTAGTGGCCAGTTCTATGAGGCACTTTGCTGCTATTTGGTACTAGTATTGTTTAATGACATTCAGTTGTAACTCAGTGCAGCTAACACAGAGTGGTGAGCAAAGGCTGTAGGCTGGTGACTGAACATGTTTTAACTGTTCTGCTCTCCAGGATCAGGAACCTAGGAGCTGAGGTCAGTCTGATAGAAGATCTGATGGACCCCAATGTCCAGCATGGAGAGATGGGACTAATGTTCACAACACTGAAGGTGGGACCCCACCCCACCCCCCTCATCACCCATCATTGACATAATGCATTCCCTACTTCCTTATCCTAACCTAAACCTAATTCTAACACTTACCCATAAACCAAGTCTTACCCCTCAAGCAGCCCTTGAAACTTGTGAGACCCCACAAGTATAGAGGGCTCTGGTTTCAGACCCCACAAATATAGTAAAAAAAAAAACACTAATTTATTTTCTTGCTCACTCACATACATTCATATGTGTATTTCTCAATTCACCTGAATCTAGGTAGTGCAGGTCTTTAAACATGCCCATGTGTTTCTGTTCAGGCCTGTTATATCCAGATCCAGCATGAATCGACTGCGTAAAAGGGGACAGGAGGAGGCCCCGCAGTCAGCAGGATGTGGGAACTGCAGTGATTGCACAGTGACACACAGGAGCTGCCAGAACAAACCAGTCAAACCATGTGTATTCCACTGGCAGCCACTGGGAAGCTGCAGTGAACAGAGGGTGTGGAGAGTCTAACACCCTCACCTTCTGTCAGGAAATAATATCTGACACTCCAGTTTTGATCCTATTGGTATGTTACAGATCTCCAGAGTTCCTTCATTTCAATTAAAGACAGCATTCAGAGGAAAGTAACACATCGCCCTCTTGTGGACATGTTAGAAAACTGCAAAGCTGTAAAAACACTGCAGTTTTACTTTACTTTACAATATTTTCTATTTTACAGTAGTTGCCTAAAGGGTAATTCATGAGAAATTACTGGTGTTGTACTGTGTATTTGTCCTGTTTCATCTGCTTTCTATGAGAACTTGCAAACAGTCCAGGCAAAGGACACTGACCTGAAACATGGCCACATTTTAAATGGAAAATTAATATCTAATAACTGAAATAATAATGTAAATATGTCTCTAATGGCTCAGCAGTAGCACTACCAGATTACCAGTGCATTACCACAGTAAATACACTGCGAAAAATATCCAAATTCAATTAAACCTACCTATAGGTACTTATTAAATGTGTATAGTAGTTGAATGAATGTGGTAACTACTATTTTGTTAAAAATTAGCAGTTGAGATGCTGGTTGTCAACACAAACTGTCAGTTTTGATGTTGGGTTTGTAAAACCGAAAACATTTTCTTGCACATTGAATGTTTTCATCACTCTTAGCATTTCTCATAGTGATGTGAGCTCTGCGTTTTTATTAGTTTTCACTGCTCTGAGTGCCTACATGAGACACAGATGGAGTTTAATATAGCGGAGTCAAATTTGCCTCCTGAGCACAGATCACACCTTTGATTCGTCAGTAAGCAGCTACAGCAGCTGAAGTGAAGACTGTGGACGAGAGGCTTTTCTAACAAAGTCCACTCTACAAAGTGGCTGAGTCATATTCTGTGTGAAAACTGAGAAAAATGCTTTAGGCACACAATGTCTTAGTTGTGGTTTGATAATTCTTCCACATATGACACACAAAAATCACTACGTCAGAAAGCTCTAGGTAATGGAAAGGGAAAGATTGTATTTCTCTTGTAGCAGTATGTTTCTGCAATCATATACTATATGCAAATAACTTTGCATTTGCTTACATAGAAATCAAAAATCCTCCTTTTTTGTAACATCCCCTCTCACTTGTAAGACTTTTGAATGCAGGAGAAGTCCTTTTAAACATCACACTAACATCACACTTTTTTACTTTTTTTTTTTTTAAGACTTCTACCCTCCTGTACTACAAATCCAATCTGTTTGTGCTCTGGTATGTTCACACAAACCTTTTGTCTCAGGTCTGGACTTCTGATATTCATAACTAATATGCAGCAAACAGACCAGTAGGACAGTAACATGTCACTACTGTGGGAAATGATTTGTACTTGACTTAATATAACTAATGAGGGAACACAGAGTAGCTAAGCATAAGAGAAATGTTCCTTCCTCTACTGGTATTTCATTCATTTTTTTGCTCTGTGGAGTGTGTGTGTGCATGTATGTATGTACGTGTCTTTCTAATTCTGGTTTGAAACCATTGTTGTGAGGGCTAAGACTTTGTTTTATGGTTAGGCATTTATTTCTGATGGTTAAGGTAAGCGGTTAGGGGAATACATTATGTCAGTGAGCGTCTTCAAATCGAACGTAAGACAAGAGTGTGCGTGCTCGTTCGTGTGTGTGTGTGCGTGTGCGTGCGTGTGCGTGCGTGTGCGTGCGTGAGTGTGCGTGAGTGTGTGTGTGTGTGTGTGTGTGTGTGTGTGTGTGTGTGTGTGTAAGTTAAGGAACATATTATGAACAAATCTCACAAGGAACATTTTTATTGTTGCCCTGACATTTTCCAGTGTAGATGAACCAGGAAAGTGTTAGTGTAAAGTAAAAGGGAGATATAGGTTATATACAGTATATACAGATGACCTCCATCTGGGAGTTTATGCTTAGTTCTGTTTGTTTGTAGATAAAACTACAAAATCAGGTCGACAGATTTCAGTGAAATGTAGTGGAAGGTTAGCCCCTAAAAAGTGATGACTACTTGATTATGCCTCTACTATTTTTTTTAAATGAATACTTGCAATGTGAGATACGACATTATCTCACATTGCAGGACAAATGTTCAACATTTTATCAACTGCCGCACTTAACTAAATGAAAAGAATATGCCACATACGTATGCCATGATTGTCTATCACTGATCCAGACTTCATTTTTTTTGTAGATAGCTTACAAGAATTGCATTATCAAATGCATTGATCTTCTGAATCCATCTTTATGTGTTATACAGGGCTACAGGGACATCAGTATAATTTTGTGTTTTTAATTCACTTGCAATGAGGGCCCATTTTTAGGTCCCAGAGTCACCACAACCAAGTTGGTGTGTGTTTTGAGTACATCCTTTTGTCTGATTTTTTTTTTAAGAGCATGGAGGACCATGAAATCAGTTATAAATGAATTATGTTATTTCATTTATTTATCATTAGATTATAATTTAAATTTGTCAGAAATGTATGAAAGAACCAATATATTTTCCTGTGAATTTCCCACAACCTTGAATAATCAGGTCTCCCCCATGGAGTCACAGTCATATTACATATTGATTAAGATATAGATCTAGTGTCATAAAACGACATTAGCTTTTGGAGTAGCTACATTCACAATACTGCCATCATGTTACTGACTGTTGATTAACTGAGCTTGTTGCATTGCTGTGAGAAATAAAACAGACTGTAAAACACTCAGGTTGAACTGCAGGATGCAACAAACAACTTGCCAAAATGACGAAGAAAGCAGCTGGATTCAAAATCTTATTTCTACTATTTCCGTGGTTACTGAAGTGTGTGTGTTTGTGTGTGTACTGTATTTATTGTCAGGACAGTCTATTCAATGTTTTTCGTTCTTCCTATTAAAACCACTGCTGTTTTGTATAAAACAGACCAAACATCAAAGGTTGAATGAAAAAAAATGTTTGGCTGACTCCTCTGGCCTCCATTAATACCAGGTTAAAGGACAACACAAATGTTTTTCATACCATAGCTCAAGACTACAAATTAGTAGTTTTGGGTTGAGAAAATTTCAGTACAGCAGAAAAATCAGCCTTTACAGGTTTGAAACCTGCCTGAGGTTGGTTATCCAGTACAGTGAATATTTTCCATTTTTATTTTTTTATTAAATACATTATTATCTTATATGAAGATGCAGTTTGAGCAGGGAATCCCTCTTTGTACACTATTTCTGAAATGAAGTGAAGCCAATCAAACCTAAAGAAAAGTAAAATAAAATTGAGTCATGATTTCTAAAATGATCAGTAGTAATATAAAATGCATGTGGTTAATTAATAATATTTTAGCCTAAATAATTAATAGGCTAAAATATGTTAAAAAAAAAAAAGGAAATTAAAACATGGTCCTTTGTAAAAGCCTGGATTTCTTGGAGGTTCATGACTAAGAGGCTGTAAGCTGATTGCATTCATGACTTGAGTTTACAGTTTTTCTAGCTATGTCTATTTTTGTAACTTCATACATTTGTATGAAGTGATGATTGGGGGAACTGACTGCATAATGTCAATTAGTTTTGATGGATAAACTTATTAAAATAGTAACTGAATAAATGTATTTACTAAAAAAAGGGCAATAAATTTAGTTTAATTCTGAAAAGTATCTCCTGATGAAAATTATTTCTTAATGGTTGGATTCATGACTAGACTGTAACAGTGTGTTCACAAGAGGAAAAAAAAGTACCATAATGTCCATGTAAACTACGCAGACCACTACTGGGGCCTTTCTCCCAGCAGACATTTTGACGCGTCATAGTAGGACACTGGCTCTCATTTTCAAGAGTGAAACTGAATTTTATTATAGGAGTAATTTTACTCCTGTGACATGTCAAAATGGCCTATCCATGTCTCCACTGTCTACCTATGCACTCAGTATATTGCAAAGATTTCCTGAAATTCCTGAAATTAAAAGTAATTTTTGCTAATAAATTAAAGATATGTTTCATTGTTATCTTGCTTTATTGATGTACTTGCATCTAAATTGTCATTAACATATTTACAAAAAGAGTTGTAAAACTTGGTCTTTGGCTGATTATTTCATTGGTGTAGTATCTAACATCAACATTTAATAGCTACTTACAAGAGACCTGTTTTCACATGATCATGGTGTTAACAGGATCACTGCTATGTAATAAGCATTTCATGTAGTTGAAGTGAGGTTGCCATAGATGATGGAGATGCTGGGGATTGAACCCAGGACCTTGTACATGCGAAGCACATGCTCTACCACTGAGCCACATCCCCTGTTACAACTGATATGAATGTCTGATGCTTTGTTTCTCTCAATACATAATTTATTTATTTATGCCTGTTTTAGTAGCTCATTTAAAAGTTGATCAACAAATTACTTACACACTGAGAATTTTGAATTTGAACAGATCATTACAGTTATTGAATATCATTTGAAAAGATTTTACAGGCGTATTTCAGTGTTTTAGCCTCGTTTGAATTAGAGCTTCTTTCCCTTTATAGTTGCAAGGTTTGAGGTCCACTCGCCAACCAAGATCTTACAAAATTGCAGTGCATTGCGGTAACATTTTCTTGAAAATTATAATCGGCAAACATATTCAAGTCAAGTAAACTGTCTGCGGAGTCAAGCTCTTAAGCGCAATAAGGAAGATTCACATCTTTTTCATACTCATCAAGCCATTGAGTGACCCCTAGTGCCCTGTGGATGGGGACATGTAGTACCACTTTTGGCCACCATGTCAAAGTGGCACCAAAGCTCAAAAGCTCAGAGCCCCAGAGCCTTTGTCGAACCACGGTGACGTCAGCAGGATGTAAATTCACTGACTCGCGGCCTGATCGGTCTTTTACCTCTCCCGTGCTGGTAGGGTGGCTGGCCTGTTTTCTGTCTCTGAAAGATTTAACACCGAAACAGCAAAATGATCATCTACAAGTGCGTCATCAGCGGTAAGTAATCATGTGTTTGGTACTGTTTCATGTTGATCAGTTAGCATATCCGTCGCGGCCGTTATTTTGGCTGTGTTATTATGTTAAGAAAGAGAGAGAGAGTTGGCCAGGCTAGCTAGCTAACTCGTGTTATTCCGCGGCTAGCGCTAGCCATATGCTAACACCACCATCGTCCAACAAAAAAAAAAAAAAAACACAAAACGGAGAACTTTATCATGTTAAACAATGAGTTTGCTAAGTGTTAGCCACTCTGTCTGGCTAGCCACCGCTACTGCGGCCTGGCAGACTTTTAGCTCTGGCCACGGTTCAGCTGCCGGTAAGTTGGCTAAAAGTGGGAAAGTGTGACTACCGTGTCTTGAGTCATACCAGGGTGGGGTGATGTGATACGGGACGGTGGTTCAGGATATAAATGCAGTGTCAGTCATGTTAGAGAAACGTGGTGTATGTGGCCTTTCGGGATCATGTAGCCACTAGCTGCAGTTTTATATAAGGGGAGATGTCTGACTAGCAGATCTTTCTAGAATTACCATTAGCATCGATACTATGAAAATGTGTCGTGGCTTCTTCTCTTGTTTATATAATCATTAAAACAAGGTCCAGATGGTAATTAACTTCTACTGTCCCGCGAAAATGTCCTTTGTAGTTTATGTAAAGCTTCCAGTAGATAGTCTGGGGATGTGCTTTGTTCAAATCGGTCACATGGATGTGTTCTTCCCCCAGGT
>NW_019524526.1:24922-119360 GCF_002814215.2 Seriola lalandi dorsalis | reverse complement strand
ATTATTACACATCCATAACTTTAAAGATAAGGTGAAGTTAAATCATGCCATTGGGTATTTCCAGTTACTTTCCAGCGGAATGTGTAAATACAGTGAAGCTACCCATGTGGAAAACCAGTTGCTTGATAATGCCATAACCTATTTAAAAATAATACATAAAATTTAGACACAATACAAAAAATACAAATGCATGTAGTGTTGATGGGCTTCTCACTTCTTCACTTCTCACTAATTGATGCCCCCCCTTATGCCTGTCCTGTGTTCTCCCCTGCCTATTGTTTCTAGACCGTCTCCAGGTCAGACGACATTGATGATGCTTTAATTGGGGCCAACGCCTCTGCTGAAGAGGCAATCGAGTCCACAGAGTCGAGCTCTGTAAGTGGCGTGGACATCATCCTCAACCACAAACTACAGGAGACGGGCTTCGACAAGAAGCAGTACTTGACATACATCAAGGAATATGTGAAGGTGTAAGTTTTGGTGCTTTGAATGAATGAATCACATGTATTGGGTGTTCCCAGAGTTAAGGTGTTGGGGAGAAAAAGGTTCAGTTGGTGCATCCCCATCTGTAACTTTTTGGTAATTTGAATCTACCCAGAAATGCCAAAGCATGTCGCTCTTTTGCATGTCCAGGATTAAGGCCAAACTGGAAGAGTCCAATCCAGAGAGAGTGGAGGCCTTCACCTTGGCATGACAGCCGAAGTTAAGAAGATCGTGGGAAACATCAAGAACTACCAGGTAGCCACAAAGTCAAGTCACACACAGTATTCACAAAACCTATTAAGGCTAAAAATAACTCCCAGTTTGCTGAGTTGGGAGCAATAATTCATAAAGTATTTCAACAGTGCAGTTATACATTTGAGAGGTTGGACGTTATCCAGATGACTCAAAATTCACTAGAACCTACTTGCAACCAGTTGGATACACCTGGTGTCTTTCAGAAATAAGAGCTTTTGTGATGGTGGGTATTTTGATGGCACTGGACAAATGTGAAGAATCTGTTTACAGCAACCGGATCACCAGTGAATGTGATGATGTGGTGTAATAAAAGCAGCACATTTTCCTGCTATGCATTATACCACACACACATGCACCTGCTGGCATGTCTCCCAAATTGAAACAGACTAAAATTTAAATGTATTTAAAAAATAACATGACACATTTAATTAGTTAAAATGCCATGTATATACTTATAAACCTTCATCTTCATAATTGTACCCTATAGTCTGCCAGTTTACACAAGACCCGGATCTCTTTGAATTTTGGCCGTTTTCTGACATGTTGTCGTTTGTCACAGTTCTTCACAGGAGAGTCCATGAACCCAGAGGGCATGGTTGGACTGCTGGATTACCGTGAGGATGGCATCACACCATTCATGCTTTTCTTCAAAGATGGCCTGTTGGTTGAGAAATTTGTAAGTACTCATCTGAGTTTCCAGAGACACACATGTCATGAAGCAAGCAGGAGAACTCCCTAGCTGGTAAAAGGCAGAGAGAGATTCCCACTCTGCACTCTTAATGTTTTCTGGCTGGACCATTGCTGGTCTGCAGAACGTGCACAAGAGAGCCCTCATGCACTTGATTGCACATGATTTGACGGCCCTAAGCCCTCGCTGACTGAGTAGGAACGTGCCTCAAAGTAAATATAGTCGAAATCACAGCATAGCCATTAAAATCTGCTGAGTGAGCCCAGGTTCAGGTCTAAACATGTTCTCATACTTATTCAGTGTAATTTCCAAGGCAGCAGCAGATGACTTTATGACTTTGAGAGTTTTTATTAGCTATAAGGAAAAAATATATTAAAGCTCTACCTACTAATAAATAGACAACACCTACAAATTAAGTAATGCTCCACATGTTTGTGACTGATCTCACTGTCTGCCATTTTAATCACAAAATAACACTGGTTAAACAAGACTTCTAGTGAAGGGGTTTGACCTATGATGTGCCCATCCTCCCAAAGACATTAACCAGTGCCATGTAGTCTTATTACACAGTATTCCCCACTAAATATCATTCCACTTTTGAAAGTAATGATTAGAATATTGAAATGTTGTAATATACACAGTAAAAGTGCTATATCACTTAATGTGAGCTACAGCAATATTGGCCTGTTTTTCGAGATAAAGACTAGCACTAGCACAAAGCGTGGACTTGATAACCTTATTTCTTAGTCCACATAGTTTTATAATCCCCCCGCCCACCTTTTGTTTGAGTATTTTGAAAGTAATTTAAATTGAAATATTATTTTGTAGCAGCCACTGGTCGCACAGTTCTGATGGTACATTTGTTTGGTAGAGTGACCCTGTAGACTGCATATGTGTTGTGGCATTGAGCAATGCTAACAATAAAATGTACCAGAACTTGAAATGGTATAGTAAGTGGTAATGATTGAAAGTTAAGAGTGTATTTATTTATGTGTATTCCTCTTTCTTGCAGTAACTACCTGGAACTTCATCTGCTTTTCAACTAGCTGCTGTCTTCCAGACGGCCCCAGGAGCAGACCGAGGAGCACTATTTTGCATCATGCCTGAACAAAAACATTCTTGTACAATTTCTTATATATTCACATTATGGCCCACAGTACAACTCCCCCCTTCAGACTGGGTGACTGAAAACATGACTGGTCAGTTTTTAACAATTTCTTTTTGGCTTTTGCAGTGTTGGACAGTGAGCAAAGATCTGACTCTACCTGAAAGTAAAAGAATTTTCTTCTGTCTGCGTACTGTTTTAGCAATGATTCATACAGTTTCAACCTCCTCATACCTCTGTGTTTATGGCTGCATTAGATTCCATCTACAATGGAAGACCGAATTTCAAAATAAAATCTAGACCCACCACTCTTGATTTCTGTATTTTTGTGTGTATGTTGAGTAAGCGTTCACCTCTCTACACTCAAACAGGCAGTTTTTAGGTTGAAATTTAGAATTAATGGAGGCTTAAAATGTACATATTACTACAGAGTAGAGTGAAATTGACCTGTGCATGAATGGAGAGCAGTTCCTTTCAAGTGTTATCATAGAAAAGCTTTAAAGTCCTTGTGAAAAGCTGATATGTAATCTCTGGCATGTTCCAGAGCTTTTGTCTTGAGTGAAAAATCATCTAATCAGTTGTTCACAAGCATTTTTCAGTGTTTAACTCAGAGAAAATGAACACAGGAATTTTGTTACTTACAGTATTTACAGATATGGTCCTGCTGCAGAAAACTTCAAAGATGTGATTGTTTAATGCATTTTGCAATTAAACATTATCCACAGTTTAGTCCATATTGACTGCTAATTTTGAAAAGTAGTGTATATTCGATTTACATGGTGTGCTTTGGTGTGTTTTCCAACTGATGGAAAGGTATATGATGAGCTGGAGATGCTGGGGATTGAACCCAGGACCTCGTACATGCGAAGCACACGCTCTACCACTGAGCTACATCCCCTTCACTCTGCTAAGTAGAACAGCTCGTAATTCACCAATTATCTGTTCCTTTTCAATTTGACTAGTTTATTGATTGATTAATTAGTCTATTGTCTTTTATTTATTTTAAAAAAGCAAATTTCAAGCGGCACTTATGAGAGCCCTGTCTTCACATGATTATAGTACTGAAGGGATCACAGCAATGTTATAAACAGTTTAGGTAATATCTAATGAATTATAATTGAATTAATTAATGAATAATAATTATATTATTACATTACTTTTTATTTACCTCTAAATCACATGTGTCTGCACTACCAAAGGTGGTTGACGGCTTGTTGGAGACCATGTGCATGCAAAACACACTATCACTGATTTACAACTCCTCATACAAACACATGGGCTGCCTCACTGTTCGGCGACTTATTTTAAAAATCTTCTCCTCACTGGACCAAATCAGTGGGTTAATTTATTGATTTGTAAAAATGAATTTTTTGTAAAGTTAATTTAAAAAACTGTCTTTTCTGCCTCTTTGTGATCAAGACATTGTAGGTATAACAGGGTCTGACAGTTTCATTACTTTATGTAATGATGGAGATGCAGGGGACTGAACCCAAAACCTTGTACATTCAATGCGTATGCACTATCAATAAGCTACATCCTCCCCCAGATAGTTCATCCGGCAGGGATGCCACTGGTATCATGTCTTTAACAGCGTATAGATCCCACAGCTGACATGTTTCAGCTGCACACCGTCCTTCAGGCGGGAAAAGGTGGACAACCCAACTCTCTCTAAAGAGAACGGGTGGTGAATGCTGTACCATCGAATCCTCAAACAGGTATTATTTACACTGAGTGATTCAACTACACCATAACTCAGTATAGTTGCTATGGGCTGAGTAATGGCAGAAAATGGACACAAGGGGGAGGCATTTACTTTTATTAGTGTGGGAACAGTGACAGTATGAAAACATGGTAGGACTGCAGTGTGGGTGTCAGAAGGGCCACATGAAGTAATCATTATTGAGGTGTCTGTTTGTAGCCAACATCAGGAGACTGGATATATATGCATTTACCCAAAATCCATGGTAGGTCGGAAAGGTTGGAGGTTGGACACCCCTGATCAAAGTTCAGGGGCTCACCAGGAATCATTGAATATATCCACTGGACCGTCAACATCAGATATCTCTCTCTCGACAAAACTGTCGGTAAGAGAAAACAGACAAATCATCACAGTCCTTTCATCTGCCCTGATCGATTGATCTGAAAGTAATGCCACCGCTGTTAGTAGCTCACAGTAGTGCACATAAATATACATAATCAAATAGTATCTATGAGTCCATGCCATAGTGAAGCTGTGGTTTAAAAGTACATTCAGGTTCTGCTGTATGCATCAGTCTTTCAGTACCTGTGACTGAGTCCTCCGGTGTTGGTTCAGATCTATTCCATACACCTCAGTTGTTGGTGCCACCAAAACCTTCAGTGTGTTACCTTAACAGCCTGATGTCACACCTGCCTGAGTGTGGACAAAGATTAGCACCTGTGCTGTAACAGGAGCAGGTATTCGTTACTAATTTATGCCCTCGTTACTCTTTTAATGACATCACCTGCATGTGTGCGACAGAAGATAATGAAGGTGAACCCTGGACCTCTGACACCCAAGGCTCTAGAAGTATATTCATGTCAGTTCAGCATTGGTCTGAGCAAGATATGAAGTCAGTTTAATCTAATATTCCACATTTCAATTTCAGGTCAGGAGTTTCTGGGTCTTTGCTGGTGGTTTGATTTAATTAAAATGGACTGATGAGGGAACATTGGGTTAGATACTGATGCTGAATTCCCCTCAAAAATCACAATTCAATGCTCTCTGCAAAGAGTAGAATTTAATTTGGGCAGCTGACTCTGAGTGAATCTACTGTGTCTGTGTCATCAGTGAGTATTAGAAGCTATTCCCTTGTGTGATTTAGGTTAAGCTGTATGCATTTTATAATTCAAACGTTGTGATGTTCCTGTGACACGAACACCACGCTAACTGTTTTTTGGTAGCCTATCACGAGACAGAGAAAAGACAAATAAAAACATCTACAGATATTGTTTTGTATTCAGTATATATATATATATATATATTTCTTTTTTTTTAATTTATATTTTTTCTGGGAAAGTTTTCATTCAGTTAAGGGGACGTCATGGACTCCACAGTAATATCTATGTCTGTGACAGGCAGAAAATGAAGTGCAGTTGATGAATGGTGATGTAACAAATATTATTAATTCATATTAGTGGCCTGTAACCATATGTGAAAGCCAGAGGTTGTTGTTGTTTGTTCTGGAAAGACAGAAGCAGAAGAGACCTTGGAAGCTGTTGTTAGGGGATGTGGAAACGTGCACAGTATACCACATGTCAAGTGTTAGTATTTACTGATGTTATAGGCTTGATTGTACTTTCATGTTTTCACTCCATCACCCGCTGCTGCTTACAATATCAAGGACACGCGGGCATTTGGCAGACTATAGGCAGGGTAAATTCCAGCTAGAGCTATATAGGTCAAATAAGCGAGATTGATGTACGATTAAAACAGTTTTGGAGTTGCCGGAAAGCACCTTTGAATGTAGGTCAGCTGTTGTCCTCTCCTAATGTGTGTCTGTGCTTTTTTTAGGCTAACAAAATCACAGAGTTAACACTAGTTACTCTGTACTCAAAGCTATTTTCAAGAAGTCTTCATGACGTTTTTCTTGAAGTGGCACAGGGGAAATATCAGCTACCTGATACTGTTATCAACTGAATACTGTAACTCTGAATTCTCTAACTGAGATATCGAGCTATATCTTGTTCAATTCAGTGTTTACTGTCATGGAGTTTCAGTCAGACAAATCTCTCAAAAAACGATTTTAACAGAACATCTCTTGATTAACCCTGTCTGCATTTGTCATACAGGACCACTTCAGTGGCGACATACGGCTCTTGTGCCATAACAGATCCATAGAATCCAGAGGTAAAACTATGGTAGTTTGAAATCATTACATCTTAAGTTTTACATAAATCAAATAAGGTGTGCTAATGAAACATGTTTGTGTTTCTGTCTGTATCGTAGGCTACACTGAGCCCTGACATCCAGCTCATCTGCAGAGAGAGAGCTGAGGGCCTGTCGGAGCTGCAGGTCAGCAGGTTCAGGTTGGCAGAGCTTCCAACACACACACTCACACACACACACACATTTTGGTTGTGTGCCCATATCTCAGCCGTGTTTGTCTGCAGAGAGGATGAGAGAAAGTAAGACGGAAGAGAGACAGACAGGGAAGGCACAGGGAGAATACAGAGCAGAGAAGAGAGGAAGAAAAAGGTATTGAATCTCATCAACTTAACCCTCTTACTCCTCGGGCTGAAAATCTTCTTACCCGCAAAATGTTGCCAGCATCAAGAGGGGGACAGTATCTGTGTCTAACCATCTAATAAAAAGATTAAAAACCGAGGGTAACTGTAATGCAGCAGTAGCTAATCCCTGGAATCTGACAGAAAACAATGGATGGCAACTAGGTGTTAAAAAAGACAAGGTGTAAGGTCTTCACACATTAGTTGCACCAAATGGCAATGGATGTTAACATGCCAGAAATTTTCATTTGAACAAATAATCATGAGCCAGTTTACAGCTTCACACATGTTTATTTGTATGAAGGACAGGAAGGCTCTGGGAAGAGTAAACAGGTTAGGAAAGGAAACTGGAAAAGAGAGACAGAGACGTCTGAAGCCGAAGCACTAAGCTGTTGTTGCTGCTGAGACATTACCCTATACACGAAGAGGGATTCCTCTCTCTCTCTCTCTCTCTCTCTCTCTCTCTCTCTCTCTCTCTCTGTTTCTATGTTTTTCTCTGTCCCTCCTCTCGTCCCACAGATCCAGTGACAGGGAAGGAATGGAAGGGGGGCTCGAAGTCGCACACAAGGGGATTGTGGGTTGATGACCCAGTTACCTGCCGTGACAAAATTGTCTGGCACGCTGGCCTGGCTGAGCCTCCAGCCTCCAGCACATACTCTGCCATCACCATTCATTCACCTATAAACACTTTCCATCTTACCGAAATAAGTGGAGATGAACGATGTGCCAGGGGCATAAACAAGGAAAAATAAAACCTAAAAGGCCATTTTCTTTCTTCTGAACTCACATATGAGATACATACAGCAAACCATTATTGTACCTTTCTCAAACCGACAATCTGACAATCACACCTACTTTACACAGTGACCGCCCAGACGAGCAAACATCTAAAAAAGTAAGCCCAGGTTTGACCTTCTCTGTCAAACACTCTTTTATTTTTTCATGCTCCTGAACACCAGAGACACTGAGACTGAGAACCTCTAACCCCATTTGTGTGACTCGTTGTGTGGAGACTACAAATACGTGAAAGATGCAGAGTTCTTGAAGACAGAGATCAGGGAGATAGTGCACTGTATCACTGTATCTCTGTATCTCTGTATCTTGTCAGTGCTGCCCATGCCTGTGAATGTTTTTTCACTCTTGGCTGAGGTGGAAAAGCAAGCCTATCATACCCACACTCACTGGGTGGGTGTTTAAGGATAGATTCACGTTTTTCAAGCCATTTCAATACTCATATGCTCATATGTTGTTGTTGTTGTGATAGTTGTTCCTCCGGCCCCATGGGTGAGTAAGTTGGTTGAGTTATTTACAGTTGTCACATTGATTAACTGACGGGTGCCCCATCCATAGGGAACGAGAGGTCACTGAATAGTTTGATGAGTATGAAAATGATCTGAATCATAAGCTTTGGCTCCTCAGTCACTAGATCTCGACCCCATTGAACATCTATGGGAGATTTCTCCAACACCATCATCAAAACACCAGATGAGGGAACATCTTTCATCCCTTGAGTGAAGCTCAGATATTTGGAGAATCAATAACAAGGAGCAGTGAAGCTGTTCTGGCAGCATGTGGTGACCCAGCACCTTACTAAGGCACTTGATCTTTTTCCTTTAATTTGTCACCGGCCTGTTTTTACAAATACATTCAGTTTGTTTTGGTCACATAGATGGCAGGATGTCTGCTGTGAGGACGCTTCTTGGAACATTTTCCATCTGGGTGGAAACAGTCTCTTGTCCGTGCTTACTCCAAAGTTTTGAAATGAAAACTGACATTTCCTCACAGCAAAGTTGAGCTCTCGACCTTCACACAAGGTTTTCAATTTATATTGTCTCCTTAGTCCTGTCAGGACATTATTACTGTGCACAGAAAGTATTCACTTTTTCCCCCTCTAGCCCAATACTTGTGGAAACATCACCATTAACTTGCTTCTCTATGTTTCTGTGTACAAACATCCTGTACATTATACATGTGCTGGTGTATTTGAAAATGGTCGTAAGGAATTTGGGTCAGTGCTTGTGAAAGGTTTAGAGGAATGTGTATGCACACAGACCCTAAACAGAGTATCTGTGTGTGTGTGTGTGTGTGTGTGTGTGTGTGTGTGTGTGTGTGTGTGTGTGTGTGTTTATTTGAACAGTTCTGTTTGGTCTTGCTTGTGTTGGATGTGATTTTTTGTTTGATGACAGTTTAATTCAGTTCATTTCAGACCACAGCTCCACATTAAGAAAGATAAAAACATTAAAATATCACATACAAATGGTCAAAATACAAACAAATTGTCAGCAACATCATTCTCAAAATTCAATACACATAATATGTACATGATGTGGGCACTTTGACATATAGGCTTTACTGAAATTAAAATATTGGCAACAGTCATATATGTGACTTTGCAAACAGACCTAGAAATTTGTCAAATTTAATCTTATTATCTTATTGGTGAAGCACAGTTGTCTCAATTTCGCCAGGGGTGTGTCCCACGCTGTCAGACCGCTGGACCAATTTATTATATCATCTGAGAAGGAACTTCCATGAAACAATGCAAAGAAATTCCTTCATCAAGCAGCTCTCAATTCAAAACCACAGATTCAAACCTAATAACATGTCTAATCTAATCTATAATATCTAATAATAATTGATAAACAGTAAGATTTGTGTGCTGAATAACAGTCAATAATAAAGTAAAAATTTTACTCAGTGTCACCATGACCTGGCAACACCTTGCAACACTGGGACACCTTGTCTTAGTATTGCTTACACATCAATGTTTTTATAGGCAGAGGAAATGAGGGTTGTGTAACTATGGAAAGGTCAGAAACATGGCAGCCACATGACAGTGTGAATGCACCTGGGAGCCAGCTGAGCCCAAACTCATCATTATATTATCTTATCGTGACTCTTCAGACCAAAGTAAATACAGCAGCTCTGTGTAACAATATCAAGAGGTGTTATTGAAACATTAAATAAACAGAATTACTAATTCTATTCATTTACAGCTACTTTGCATTATCTTTGATCGTTTTAGAGGAAATATAATGCTAATGTACTGTAAAATGCAACACAGTGCAATTAGTTTTCCATGCAGGATCCGCTCTGGGCAGCTACAGCTTGACAAATATTGAATATTTTCCCTCATGCAACCAAAACATTTGGTTAAGGTTAGGGCAGGATCATAGTATTTGCTGTGTATTTAAACAAAGTAGATCCTGATTTGAGGCATGAGACAGGAGACAAGTCATCCACTGTGTACGTCAGATGTCTAACTCAATGTCCTGCCTTGACTTTTCACTAGTACGCAAATCAGGTTTAGATTAGGGATGGCAGTTTCATTCAATGTCACGTTAATTTTTAAATAAAAACCTGCGTGACATGTGCACCGCTAGTCTGAGGGAGAGAGGCAAATTAAAACCAAATAGAATAAAGTTCATTTAGTACAATATTAGGAGACATATTGTTTACAAGACGGCCATACAGCATATTTCCATGTGAGCTCAATAATCAGAGCACACAAGATAACTAGATTAGAAATTACCCCATTGAAAGTTTCGTTACTGTAAATGTAACTAAAAGGAAGGAGTGAGAGGTAAAGAGGGGCCTTCATCAGCTGGTCGCTGTGCGGCTTCTATGCCCTGTGCTCATTACTGCTACTTTCAGCCTTCAGTGATCAGCAGTGTTGTGTATCACCCCCAAAGGACACCAGCTCACACTAACACACACATGCACACACACACACACACACACACACACACACACACACACACACACACACACACACACACACCTCTAAATGACAGTCTGAGGCCACAATAGCTTTTTGTCTAACGGAGTGAAACCATCACACAGAAGATAAGTTTAGCCTGAGGTGGGCCATGCAGACCTCCATATGTGTGTGTGTGTGTGTGTGTGTGTGTGCGTGCAGGAAGGCTGCTGATTGTTGTTCTCTTATGAGAGGTTTTGCATGTTTCAGCCCCCTTGCTGCTGAGCGTTTGCAAAGGCACTATCACAAATGTATTTTTAATTCTTACCCTTCAGGCAGCAAACAGTCGAATTTATTTTAACTGTGAAATCGCATGACAAACATCTCAAAACTAGCAAACAAACAATATTAGAAGTAAAGACCTTTTTACAGAGAGCACATCAAGGATAAATAGAATGAAAGTGTGAAGATTTGATGGCAAAATGTTTGTATTAAGAATATTTACATCCACCACAACAGCTGCCAGCACCTGTGCGTCTTATAAGCGTGTATTTATAAGAACACTCATTTTACTCCTAACTGCGTGTTAATATCTGAGTGTGTTTTGTATGGGCTAAGTCAAAGAGCACCAGCTGCTGTGAGACTTACCCATTGAGGTGATCTACCACTGTTGTTGCCCTGTCGCTGCTACCATATGTAACTTCTCTTGTTGTGACAGCACATGAAAGTTACACTTTGTATGTGAATGTGTGAGTAAAAAGGGTTTTAACTTGTCTTGCACAAATTGTAGACACCATAAAGTTGATGGTGCAAGGGGCAGGTCTCGTTGTAAAATGGTTATTGTTGTGTGCAGCCAGCTTTGTACTGTAATATAAAGAAATTTTTGTGTTCTTTTGAATTTTAGTTGAAACATGGGTCAGAATGAAGCTGCTGGTGATTCACATCTGATTGTGCGAAAGCTTGTGGACATCTGTCAGAGGGAAAATTATCTGAAATGGCAACTAACAAATGAAGTTGGATCACCTATGACCCCACTGTTCAACAGTTGTTATTCAAAATTCTGGTTTCAGAGCATCCTTGAACGCACCCGGAATAGTTTCCAAAACAGTCCCTTCTCGCAGCTGCTGTACCACACGATGATAATGTAATTAACAAAGAAAAGGAACATAAATAAAGATTTCCAAACTGATTACCTACTGTATGTCTATCAAGTTTCATGTCTGTGCAGGAGGCGACATTATAACAGAGACAAACTGATGTTTACCGTAACAACATCTTGTAAATCTGTCTGTAAATCTGTTAATGCTTGGCAGCATATTTCGAACAAGTGAAGAGAGCTCTCTAGCAAGTCGTGATAAAGTATTGCAAATTAGAATTAATGTAAGATAAATGCAATGTTTTCCAGAGTGTAGTTTTTGAACCCACTAGATTATTAAACCTAGAGGCAACAGGGCAACTTGGCTGTGATCACCAACTACAGGCAGGATTACTGCTAAGTACAAGTCAGACCCATAAAAAAAACAAGAACACAAATATATTAGCTGTTATTCACTAATGACAAGAAGCCCTGATCTTTGAACTCTTGTGTGTTTTAATGTTGGTGATCTAAGATGTTTTTGTGCTGCACATCCGCTGTGAGGTAGATAATACTGTTAAGATGAAATATAGCCTTTAGAAAAGTTATTAGAAAAGCACTTTCTTTTTTGGAGCACCATCTTGGATCCAGCCAGTGAATTTCATTTCCATGAAAAGTGTCAGCCGAGCATTTCCACGGAGACATAAATCATCAGGCCGACGCTCATTAATTAATTACATTACTCTCTCTGACATGCAGAGGCCTGATGGGAAGCTGTTTCTTACAACACCCACAGAAATAAAACCCTGTCAGAGGAGATGGGGTTTACATTTCTGAGCAGAGCCGCCCCCTCAAACATCACCAAGCTCGCGTCACTGTAGGAGGTCCTCTCTTACAACCAGATGAGGAATGTTTGATTTAACCATTACTTACACACACGCGCACACACAATCAAGCTAAATATAAGAGGTGCTGCTGTCACAAATGTGACTCAGCTGGATTTCTAGTTACACCATCACTGTTGCTTAACATCTAAACAACATCAGACGTTTTTCTCACGAGAGTTTAATTCGAAAAGAAGAAGGAGTTTTTACACTGTGACTGAAAAACAGCATCAGTAATTAAACAATTTTTTATTGCACTGATGGTATCTCGATTAATTGTACTGTAAAATGATATATACTGTAAAGAATAATATATAGCCTACAAATTATTTACCGCTTGAAGACTTTTAGGTGTTTATGTTTACACAACAGGGATACTGTTGAAATTCTCTAAATTAGCAGGTCACCTGTTGTTGACTGTCTGCTTTAGGGCTGCGGTACGCTTGAAAGTGTTATCCAACCATGTCTAAAGGCAAAAGTGTTTATTTGATGGTTTAAATTATACAAATGGGTCTAATCGCACAGTTTTGGACCACTCTCGCTAAGACCATTCAGTGTTGTATTTGGTTTTTCACACAAAAAAGCTCATTACAATTCTGACCTTCACACACACCTGACCAACTGCAGCATGAAGTGAGTGAAAATGAATTTTGACAGCACAGACGTTGCTGCAGCAGCACACACCAGAGTTTAGTGTGCGACACTTTCGGACTGATTATTACCATGAACTCCAGTTGCTTCACTTCTTCACCTCCAGGCTGTCTCCTGCCCCTGGACATTTATCAAGTGGAATCACGTAACTCAGGTTAACCGCAAATCTTGTTCATGTTGCAACATTTTCATTTAATTCAGGAACATCCTCACTTGAATTTTTCTGCCACCGGTGTCCACTCACCTTTGTTTCTGTCTTGCTGTTGACTTTGAATTCATTCATGCAGCTGGTAACTTGCACTTTGTCCTCATGCACCCAGACAGGAGGACAATGATGTCATCAGGACAAACACAGAGGTTTCTCACCGACATCTTAAACACACCAGGGGAACTTGAGTTCACCACACACCCCTCTGAGCTTCTCCCCACATCATCATCTGGGAAAATAAAAGCCAAAGTCACAGCTTCCTCCCTCTTGTTTTTTTTTTGTTTTGTTGTATTTCTTTTAGAACTGGACGTCAATTATTTTCCCAGGGAGTCTTGTAATGGCTGTGGTCACATGGTGTTACGTTTTCACAAATCTGCCCCTGATTGATGGCAGGGAGAATAATGGGCCACAGCAAACAATCCACATAGTATTTATTCAGTGTTTCTAGGAAGAGGCCTCTAGTACAAGCTCCTGAAGGGAGCTCAAAGGTCAACATTCATCAAGTCTGTCGAGGGGATTCTCAAAAAGACGGGTTCAGAGAAGACGTCTCAACAACCACTGGCAAGACTTCCAAGAAATTCATGGAGGATTTTCAGGAATGTACTTTTATATGCCTCAAAGCAAAGTGCTGCTTCGTGCACAATCTTAAATGGTCTATTAACAGGAGATTTAGTGAAAACAGCATTAAATGGTCACTTCACCCAAATTACAAAAGAAAGACCTTTATCTATTTCAGTGCTATCCACACAATATTACATTTAGGCCCACAGTGTGTTGTCCACTCCATCCATCACTTTTAAGTTTTGGGGTTACAAGCTGGTCTTTTAGTCTTTGTAGGGTTAGTTGTTGTTGTTGTTGTTGTTGTTGTTGTTGTTAGTTTAACTGTGCATCTGGTTCTGGTCCAGCGTTGGAGGCCTCCCAGTGCAGTCACAGCCCTCCACTGTTGAGTACCATGTGCTCTTGTACTTTCAGCTTGTGAGGGCCAGACAGTTAAGCTTTTAGACCTTGACAGTGATGACGTTTGGTCACTCTTCGGTTCTTTAAAGGGCTCTTTGAGGGTTAAGACTAGTTTTCTGCTTCAGGTTAGTATCATTAAATAAATGTAAGGAGTAGTGGCACATATCAACAAGTTTGTACACACATTCAGATGCTGTCAGCATCTTCTCAACTGAAAATAAGAAGTACATATTTTCACATATTTTCATGAATCATTGCTTTGGTTCTGACACCAGCTAAATAAAGGAAGAAAGCGCATCAGAGGAACAGTGTTCCTGTGTGTGTGTGTGTGTGTGTGTGTGTGTGTGTGTGTGTGTGTGTGTGTGTGTGTGTGTGTGTGTGTGTGTGTGTGTGTGTGTGCGTCTCCTTGGCTTGCCAAATGCTGACCCAGTTTCTCTGCTGTGGGTTGGCATCACCTGTGAGCATCAATTGGATGGCACAGAGACTCACACACACAAATGCACACACACACACACACACACACACACACACACAAACCAAGAAGTGATTGTGTTTGAATCTGCACATCCACAAGTGTGTGTGTGTGTGTGTGTGTGTGTGTGTGTGTGTGTGTGTGTGTGAGTGTGTTGACCTTGGCTGTCTGAAAGAGGGACTCAGCGCTCTTTAAACAGTTTTGGACTATTCTGCGGCAGGCCTGGGTCTCCAGGAGGAGGACATTTTCCAGCATGTTTATCCAAAACACACACACACACACTCACTCACAAAACACACACATTTCTCATGATAAAAATAAGCATGAACTGCTGCTCTTAAGTAGCTGATGATAATTCAGTTTGACTTTTGCTCATGTATGTTGTCTGACTCACGGTTGCACAAACATGTGCGGGGCTAAATACAAGCTCAAATTTATACAAACACGCACTGATCTGTGCAGAATAATTATGTTATTCCTGACTACAGTTTGTGTGCATGTGTGTGTGTGCACAAGGAAAGCTATTACATATTCATGCTGGAATTCCTAGAGGAGGAATATTCAAATGACGCAGGACGATCAAGTAATAAAAGGTCTTTTTATTCCACATTAAAATGCAAGACTAGACTTTTATGTTTCACGGAGGCCTCTCATCAGGGAAGACATTAACATGAAGGAGAAAACAGGTCCTGATGCTCATTAATTGAGTCACACCTAATCTAAAAATGTTCAGTCAGGCATCATTACAGTGGAAGCACAGGCCTGTATTTCCTCACATTTTTAGTTTGTTCATTTATTTCAATTCACTCAAGAATGAAATTGATGTATAAATGAAGGGCTGTTAAAGCAACATATGTTCATACTCAGTTGGCAAAAAGATTACTCAAATGTGCTGTATATTCAGTGTTGCAATATGAGAAACACTGTCACGGGACACACACACCCAGACGCCAGAACCTTAGACAGTTTCCACTAATATCATGAGACTGTTTTATGTTTATTCGTTAAAATTTGGGTCTTTAAAACCTTCCAAAGACAGTGATGAAACACATATTAATGCCAGACTGTGTTTCAGTGACTGTGTAAAGCCCAACACTCTGCTGTGCATGTTTGCTGGTTTCTGCATGTTCACTTTGGGCTTGTCCCCATGTGAGACTTGTGTGTACGTCTTTGCCTTCACACACATACCATAAGTGTGTATATGTATGTATGTATGTATGAGTGTGTTTCTGTGTGTGTGCATGTCGACGTGCGTGTGCCCTCTGCCCCTCGTTCTTGCGTTCTCTTGGGTTTTCAGGCTTGCAGTCATTGTGATTCTTTTGTCTGCTGCTGCTTTGTTTCCTAGTAGTTGGTCAGTAAAACAGTAGCGGTTAGCTGCTAAACCAGCGCACTGGTTTTGTATCTCAACACAGGAGGACAATATGAAGCGAGCTGGAGCTACATAACCAGCAGAAGACCCAAACAAAGAAGTGCGGGTAGCACTAATCATCAGGACAAAGCAACATGAGAAAACCTTCAATCACCAAAAACCCAAAGCCATCTCCTGCAGGGGCCAGGTGATGTGTTTCCCCAGAGAGAGATGTTTTGAATTGGCAGGCCTTAGTGACAGCTTCACTGGCTCCTGTCTTTTGGGTCTTGTAGCCAGGGGCGCCGCCAGGGATTTTGGGCCCCATGAAAAAATATCACATTGGGCCCCCTCACCAAAAAATATATATATATATATATATATATATATATATTTATATATATATATATTTTTTTTTTGGGAGGCCCCCTTTCAGTCATGGGCCCTTAGAATCGTCCTAACTTTTCCCCCCTTTACGGCGCCCCTGCTTGTAGCTATCTAAGAGTTTGCACCTATGTGTGAGTGTGGTCTCTTGTGCACCTGTGTGGACTTATGTCACTGTATTGGTTGTCTTCTATATAAATCATTTTCTTTCAGTCATGGCGTATGCTCTGAGGAAGGTCTGTGGCTGAAATACATCACACCACAATAAAGGTTTAAACTGTTGTCAATTCACTGATGAAAAACAAAGATTAATCCGGCATGCACAACTTCATGCCCTATTTGAGTGACATGACAGACAGGAGGTCACTTCAGTCACTTCAATTGGACGGTAATATACAGGGGCTCTTTCGCTCTGTGGGCATCTGAGGTGACTGATCGTGTCAAAAACAAAGCAAAACAATTTGATTCCACTTATTTTCATTTATAAAGGGGTTGTAAGCTCTAATTAATGGCTGTATTACTAGTTAATAAATCAATTAATAATGCTTTATACAGTGGATCAGTTATAAGCCATTAATGAGAACAAACTTTGGGTTGCCAGGTTGTGAAAAATCCTCCTCCAGCACGAGAATGTGCTTGTCTTTTTAGCTTTTTAATTAATTAGGGAGACTTCTCCAATACATATTTTGACCATTTTGGGCATCTGGCACATCTGGCACATCTGGCACACACACACACACACACACACACATACACACACACATACACACACACACACACATACACACACACTTGCACTTTCATCTGATGAGTGGCTGTTGTTGAAAGATGGATGAGTTAGTGAGTGGAAGTGATACTGAATGTGAGTCGTCACGGTGTCTGTCATTTGCTGGATTATGAGATCACTGTGCAGAGCACACTGAGCCCCTCGAGAGCAAACTATCGTTGTCGGCTTGAAGTCATGTTTGAAAAGCAGAGTGCAAATCGAGGCCACCGGAGAAACAGTGGGTGGAAGCTCAGGGTGACTCCACACTCTGGCGAGAGCAGGTGTGAGTGTCCATACTTGTGTGGTCTTTTAATGCATGCATGTGGGTGTGTGTTTGTGTATCAATCTGGTTTCAGATTACCCTTTTCAGACCACAGGAACTTCCAGGAATCCAGGAAACTTTTTAGGAACTCAAGAACTTTACCTGCCGTTCAATCGCTGGAGTCCAGTTTCAGATGTTAATGTTTGTAGGACCGAACATCACTGACTGGTCAATTCTAGTTTCTGTGTTAAAAAGGACAAAAACAGAGTGTCAGTGTCAAAGCACCAATCTGACATTTATGAAAATGCTTGTTTTGTCAAACCCACAACCAGAGAAGATTATTATCATTTCAAAGCCTGGACGCAGCGAGAAAACAAAGTCACTTTATTTATTTGTTGTTACTATGGTTACTACCATTATTACTTACTGCTCTTGCTACTCACCCTGTGATTAATGAGGTTAGAGATACTGTATGTCCTGGTGAAGAGTATTATGTACATCCACACAGGACCTCAAGCAAAGTCTCCATCAGCAGATGTTTCAGGTTAAAGGAGTGGGGGCAAAAATATTACAATAAGACAAACAGAGGGTTAATTATATCATTCATTCATTCATTCAGCTTTATCTCTGTTTTTGTTGTTTTTACAGCTGGCAGGTTTCTCCAGACATGTTTCATGGAAATGTTTGTTCAACACTGCAACCTTCCATAGGCCACATTTTGAGGGGGAAACAAGGTCACCTTGGATAGGTTTTTCTCATCCACTCTGAAAAGTGAGCACATTTCCAAAATATAACTTTAACAATGCCATTTTTCCACATTTTAAAGGTAAATGAAGGCATTACGAGGTCAACCAAGAACTGCAGGTGATCACACATTTTTCCAAATTACTTAGTGTGTCAAAGGAAAAAAGAAAAGTTGTTTTTTTTATTGTTTTTCAAATTTAGACAAAGACATAATGCAATATTTAAGCAACAAAATCTAAAATACTCTACACATACTAAAGTAAAGTAATTTAGTATTTCTACTGTAGTTATTCATTTTTATAGGTTGATAATATTTAGTGTTTGACAGATGTGTGCTTGTTGTGGCACACTTTAGATACTTTTTTCTTATTATACATTTATGAAAACTGCAAGGGTGGAAAGACATACACAGCATACACACACACACAAACATACACACACACACACACACAGACATGCACATCTCAAGGTAATCCTTGAGTCTGGTATTCAAATTGGGTCGAATAGCTGCGGAGGGCGGGGGTGTGTGTGCACAACACTGCTGCACCTCACTCACTGCCAGTCTCTGGGGACAATTAAACCAGTTTGGGCAAAGTGATCAAATGATGTGGGGCCAGGATTTATTCTGCTCCTCTTCAATTTTTTTGTTGTGGTGAAAAAAAAAAAAAAAAAAGTAAAAAGACATCTCCCTGGTGGAGTCACTGGAATCCCCATCATCTTAATAGTGCACTGGTGCGTTGGTTTCAGAAAACAAAGCATAAAAATCAAAGGATACATCACCTCCTGTCAAAAATTGCGTGTGTGAGTGTGCATGTGGTTCTGCACAAAGCAGAACCTTCACATTGACCTATTTTCACCTAAACCAGACCTACTTTCTATTTTGCTTCCCATTTTCACTCCCAATTAACCACGCAAATTAATGCAAATTAATGTGTGTTTCCATCCACTACAGTTACATGAATATTAGGAGATGGTTTGTCTAGAAGAAACAACTGGTGCTGCTAATTCTCCAGTTAGGTGCAAACAAATCAATGCAGAGGAGGCTACGTCCGTTTCCATTGTACTTTTTTTTGCAGTATTTCAAGGGTTATTCAGATTTTCTGTTTCCATTTACACTGTATCTTTCATCTTTAATCTAACACCTGCTGCAGTGTCTCTGGTAAGCTAGTATTAAACTTAAAGGATTTATGACAGAATTTAAGTTAAAAAAAAAAATGCGACCATATCAGTGGTTTTACTCAACAGGGACAACCCTCATTTTTCAACTGTTGAAATGACCAAACCTGGAACATTTTTAAGCAGAAATGACCCATCTTGAAGATGATAAAATGTCGCACGTTGGGTATTTTGATTCTTTGGGAGTGGAAGCCCCTCACACAGCCCGTGTAGTTGACTGTTTTTGGAAAAAAAAAAAAAAAAACTCCAGCTGGAAGCCTTCTCAGCTTTTCCAGGGCACTGGTAAAGACCTGTGCTTGTGTGGCAGGAAAAGAGTCAGTGTTGTTTCCTGTTCATGACAGAAGCACTGAGGACTCAACACATCAGTGCTGATTTGCTGACATGAAATAGACTGAACATGCGTTGCACTGTGTATTATGTTAGGCCTGGATGTGTGTGAGTTACTGTATGTAAAATCACAGATGAAGCTCTGTCTGGCCCCGGCAGCATCAAGGCCAGTGGGGGCCTGGCGATCAAAAGAAAAGAAGGGGGCTTGTTTGGGATGTAATGAGTTTCAACCCAGCGACCCGCCTATATGTTTTCATACAGAGCTTATTTTGTTCATGTCAGACCCTCACATGCAGACATCAAACATTTCCTTCCCTCGTCTACCGCTCCACCCTCGTCTCTCTTTACCTGAATTCATCGCTCACGTTTCAGGTTTATTTTACTAGTGTTAACTACTGTTTACCCTCCTCTCGTGCGGTGGCTGAAATATATGTTTCTGCTCGGCAGGGTGCATTTGGACTATAATTAGGGGAGCAGGTTTGAGGTAAACAAGCCAGACTTTAGGTCAGATAGTCTAAAACTTATATTCCAAAACAGGGCTACTGTGAAAGGGGTTTTTCTTACAGTGGAGAAGTGTGTGAAGTGACAACAGGTGATGGGTAGCTTTGCACTACACCAATTCACAATTCCCATTTATTTATCATATCTCCTGTGTGTATTCCTTCCATGTATTTGTGCATAGCCTTGTCTTTAATGGGCTTCCCTGATTCGAGGATGACACCTCAGGTATTTCCTCTGTTAAAGTCAGTAACAGCTGCAGTGTCACAGATGCATGTGCGTTCACGTTAACATGTCTGTCTGCCATCATGCAGACTTTTTGCATGATTATGGCCTCAAGGAGCTATAAACGGCCCCACCCCAGCCTGTATGTTGTTTGGTCTAACAAATATGTAGGTCACTCTGTACTTACATCAGTGTTATTACTCACACGATCTGTTATCTTCATGTGTAAATTTAAAACACTGTGTTTAAACAGGTGGAGAAATTCTGCATGTTTGGTCTGTACATTTGACCTTCTGTGGACTAAAAAGTGTGCGCTGCATATTTGTGTTGCCTGTTTCTTTGCTCTCAACACACTGTCCTCCATTAATATACTTGACATATTTCTGGTGATTGTGTTCCTTTAATTTTAAGTCCATTTTGACAGGGATGGTGTCCTCTCTCTCTCTTCTCTTCTCTTTCCCCTGATGGACATCACAACATCAAAAACCACAAGGTGGAGGGAAGTTGGAAAGAATAATTACACTGGTTGGAAACTTTTTTTTTATTTTGCACAGCTTATAAGTTTTTATTATGAGAAAGAACAAAACATTGAATAAATAGCTTGCATTCTTATTCACACTTTTCTGTGTGAATCACATGCATTTTGTCATCTAAGAGGGAGGGATTTCTCATGTGTAGTTTTGAAGTCAATGTGATATTAAAAGCTTTTCCATGAATATTTGATTGCAGAAACGGTCACTTTCATCAAAGAGAATGGGCTTGTAAGGAAAAATCCTTTACAGAAGATGCAAGTTTCTCAAAAGACACAGCATCAATTTGAACTGAGAACTGAGTGTAAAAAAAAAAAAAAAAACTAAAGAAAATATGTTCTTACTGTCCTGGCCCCCATCTCTACTCTCTTTCACTAATTTCCAATTTGTTCTTGCATTATGATTCTTTTCTTCCCTACAGTACAACTTTAGTCTACTCTCTCTCATAGCGAGAGAGAGAGTCTCACACGGAGAGAGAGACACAGACAATGGAGACCCCAGGGATGGGAAAGTGAGAGGCCTGAAATCCAGGTCAGCCATTGATGCTGACTTTGAACACATGAGGACATTTGATCTGCTGCCAGGACCTCTGTTTACTTCCTCATAGCACTTCTACTGTCTCTCTCACACATATAAAGAGAAATGTTAGAAGTATTTGTGGCTTCAGGCAGGGGTAGAGTACTGGAAGTATGTCCTGGCAAACAACAGTTGGGTGTGGTGACTGTGTGCAGCACCTGGAGTGCTGTTGTCACAGTGAGGATGCCAGGTTTTGGTACAGTTTTGTCTGTAAAGATAAAACCAAAGCCTGTGCTCAGCGATTATGTTCAACGACTCCTGCTACACCGCGTTGCTTTACAGAGGAGCTGGAAGGACGGATAAACTGTTATTTGTCGAAAACAAAGATTGCTGTTTTTTTTGTTTCAGTTTTTTTTTCACATGATTTTTGTCTGGACGCACTTCCTGTCTTTATGCTAAGATAAGTTAAAAACATCCTAGTGCTCTGTACTTAACACACAGACATGAGATTGATCTTCTCATCTCACTCTTCGAAAGAAAGTGTATAAATATTTTCCAAATGTATTCCTTTAAATGAAGCAACAGCAGCATGTTAGTATCATACTGATGTATTGATATCAGTGTCCTGACATCAATATATCAGTATCATGCAGGCTTCAGACTGATGAGCCAAACAAGCTGCTCTTAAATTAGAAAAAGAAATGCTGCAATGACAAGAGATACAATCAGATATTTGCTTCAGGGAACTTGAGTCATTGCAGCAGTGAACATTAGGGATTGATCAATCCATAAATCCATCCATATTCTCTATCACTCATCCTGCTGAGGATTGTAGGAACCAGCCTGGAGGTGGTGCACACCTGGATGGGTTACAACAGAGGAAAAATATAAGCACAGCTGAAGATTAAAATTAAACATGATGAGGGTTTTATCAACCAAAGTCAAATACACACCAACACTCCCAGGACTACAATGGAAATACATTGTCAGGCGTTATTGTGTTGGCCTTTTAGCACTAACAACAACAACATGTCCGCTGATGAAGCTGTACATGGTTGTCTAACTGTACTTGACAAAACAAACCAAATCCTCCCCTTTCTACTTACAACGATGTCACACACTTGTCAGTCTGCACATCATTATTAGTCTTCTGTTTAGACTAGTTTGCGTGTCTCTTCCTTTCTCCATTGGCGGAGTTTGTTTGTCCCTCCCCAAGCACACCTCTTTGATGCAGTTGCTAGGCAACATCTGCTCTGTCTCTGCACTCCTTTCTCTCTGGGCAGACAGCTTGTACTGTCAGAGAGTGAATGTTGTAATTTTGCTGTAACTGATTCAGAAATGTGCACATCACCCTGAGAAGAGCTGAGTAGTCATTCACCATGTCAGGGTTGGAATTCAATAGTTGTTTTAGAACTTTTTGTTTGTTTTTATTATCACCATAACATGGCCAGGAAAGGTTAATATTTGCAAATCATGTGTGAAAAAAGTTGCAGTTTACTACCCTGACCTGAAAAGATCTTGTCAGTAGGTAGTTATTACTCCCCTGTATTTATTCATAGAGAAGAAGGCTGTAATTTAAGTAACTTTAGAGGCTGCTTGTGAGTAGCATAGTGTGGAGCTAGGACTATCACGCTGGAAGTATGGGCTAGATTAATTAAATTACTATGATTCTTTCTCATTCAAAATATTGCCCCACCGCTGCAGTTTTCGAGATTCTTCAAGTCACAATATTCTTGTAGCCAGGACTATGGAGGATTACACCCATTTCTCATCCCGAAGGCAAATACCCTTTAGATGCCAAATATGGCACACCCAGATAAAACTAAAGCGGTTTGATACAACAGTTCTGCAATAAATCCTACCTCCATGAAGGTTATCATGATCAGTCTTTGTTGAAGCTGTTTTAAAAGCTACAGTCTGTGGTGCTAAAGATTTTAACCTTCATAAAGGCAAGCTTTAATGGAGGACTGGTGTATTAGACAACCTTAGTTTTATCTGGGTGTACCTAATTAAGTGGCAACTGAGGGTACTTGTCATCAATATGAACTTAGATGATGTGAGTCTTACTATTTCTATTACGACTGCTGCTGTTGCCACTGCTATGACATCACCTATATTTTTTTTCTTGTTAGTTTGTTTATGGATATGTGCTCACATTTCGGCCTCCATATGTCAACAGATACACAATCAAACCAGATGAGATCTGGCCACGCTCATCTCCGCCAGGTGCAAAGGGGAGCTGTGTGAAGTGCAGCAAAGTGAGGCAGGTAAGTTCCTGTGATAACTTCCAGGGTAAAAGTTATGAAAAACACTTTGCATTTAAGTCCCTTCGGGAGTTTTGACAACAAGATGAAATAATGTGGGTAGTACAAATGAACTTTGTGCGCTTCTGTAAAATACAAAATGTCGTTTCGTACCTGTTCTTTAAATGCTAAATCGTTCTACTAATACTTCGTGCTTGTATTTTGAAAGTGAATTCGTCGAGTTTCCGGTTTCACTGTGCTAGCTTGATGCAGAGGTGCTGTCGTCAGCCTGCAGCATCAGAAAATCACAGGCTAAACACACTAATTTATCCCGGGTATTGTAATCGTTCCGGAAGATGGTGGCTAAACAGAGGATCCGCATGGCCAACGAGAAACACAGCAAGAACATCACGCAGAGAGGAAACGTAGCCAAGACGCTGGTGAGCCGTTAACTGTCAGCGAGACGCCAGCATGACATTAGCCGGGATAAGTGACGTTCTCTCCGCTGTGAATACAGCAGCGTGGCGGTGGTGGTGGTGATGCCAGCTGGCTGTTAAATGTGCCTGTTTATCACACCTATGTCGCACAGCATGACTCAGGACCTGCACCTCACCGTGCGGTCCGGTGATTTAGTCAGTTTACCCTTGGACCCAGCAGACAGGGCTGTTTCGTTAAAATGTAATTTATTCAGCCTGGATACACTCCGCTCGTTACCGCCCTCCGCACTGTAACCTGACGGTACTTTGTTGGAGTGACAATAAAAAGTGGATGAATTTTATTATATGTCGTTAAATAACTGGAACCACTGCTGATTCATGCATGGATTAAATATCAAACTGTGTATTTAATATGTGAAGGTTAAGAGATAGCCAGATGAAACGATTAATCGATCATTCAATGGGAAAATTAATAACATATTTCAGTCCTTTTGAAAGTAAAAAATGAACATGTTTCAGCTTCACAAATATAGATGTTGAACAGTTTTAGTAGTCTTCTGTGTTAGTGGTAGGAAATTGTGATGGACATTTCAAACTCTTTTTATGACAAATAATTCATTCATTCATTCATCAACAAAAATTTGATTCAACATATTAATCTGTAAATACAATTATTACTTGTGGACTTTGGGTTTGTAAGCATTACAGGAACATTTTGACTTAGCTAGTGGTGAAACTTTTTATTGATGAATCAAGTAGCTGATGGATAGAAAATTAAGCAGCAACTGTTTTGATGCTGTGATAATCATTAATCAAGTACAACTGTCAGACACTAATTAACACTAATATTTAATATCACTGTAAATTGAGTATCTTTTGGTTTTGTGCTGCAATTTGATGACATCACTTTGAGCTCTGGGAAAATGTGATGGACATGTTTCACCATTTTCTGAGAGTCTCCCTTTTGATTGCATCACATGTTTATCAGCAGAAGGAATTTGCCCAGTTGTTATGAAGATGTAGATATTCACATTCCCATCCCTTTGAGCACTTTGAGGACCTCTCATCCATGCTAATTGAGAGTTGAAGTTCATTCTTAACCTTGGAAACAGCAGTTGACAAAAACCCATTTCATACCTGCTCTCATAGTTGTAGCCAAGATGAGTGAGGAGAAACAAACTCCAGAGTAACAACATTTTTTTCCCATTTATCTCTTTATGAAAAACGAGGCATCTTTCTTCATATCTGTCATAAGTTTTCCACCCAACCTCTCTGCTGTAATAGTTCATCAGAAGAAAAAGAGAGTAGCTAGTGTTTTTTTTCTGTTGCAACAGATTAATTGATAATGAAAAAAGTTGTCTCCTGCATCTCTTACATGTTGCACAGTTGCAAAGACGACCATTGACTTACACTGTTGTTGTCTTAAGCAGGGCCCCTATATTTTTTTTTTGTCACCGGCCCTCCAGCACACACACATGTACACATTAAAAATCCCATTTACTGTGAGGAACCCACCAGGGAGGATTGAAGTGGGCTTGGGAGATAATATTGGTGTGAATGAGCACATCACTTTTTTCCAGGGGCATCAAGATCATCACTGTACCCTCGCCACCAGCAGAAAAACATGTGACGCAGATGATATCATCTTGTGGGATTGACGGGTACTCCCTAAATTCGTCTAGACTGACTGACTCGTGCTGTTCCACTCATCTTTTCCACATGAGCCACAATGTGAAAAACCACTAACTCTGCACCTTTCAATGTATAATTAGACACTGGGGTTTGTTTAGTGTGACCACACAGTTGTTATTGTGGGCATATCATCATCGTCTCCTTAGTTCTGAAAAACAAGACAATTGGTGGTTATTGGGTTAAACAGAAAGAGCAACCACCACCTGACCAGTGATGGTAATGGGAAACTACTTTGTAAATCAACCCACATTGAATAAGTTTTATTTTTGTTCTGCAGCATCTGTCATAATTCTGTTGTGTTGCAGTAATGCTAATTTACAGTGTGTGTGTTCGTGTGTGTGTGTGTACGTGTGTGTGTGTGTGTGTGTGTGTGTGTGTGTGTGTGTGTGTGTGTGTGTGTGTGTGTGTGTGTGTTTCCCATAGCGACCACAAGAGGAGAAGTATCCTGTGGGCCCCTGGTTGCTTGCCCTATTTGTATTTGTTGTGTGTGGATCAGGTACACACTTTTTGTATCTACAGAAGAAAATGTGTGTTTGCATTATGTCTTTGCCTTTGTTTGTTTTAATGTAGTGGCTGATTATACTAATGTGGCAATAAGCTAATATAGCCTCTGCACCATTTATATTGTATTTATGTGGCATTTTATTTAAGCTTCATTTTGTTTTTTTCTCTTTTGGATTTTCCTTATCGCTTTCGCTTATTTTACTTGGATTAACCCCTGTATGTGCCCAGATTTGTTTTGCTCTGTTTCCTGTTCTTCATTGACTTACTGGAATATGTTGTCTTGTGTTGCATTGTGTTTTTTATCTATTACTTAATAAAAAAACAAATAAAAACTTCAATTGCATAACTAATACAGCTATTATGATATTTAACCAATGTAGGTAATGCATGTTGGATTACACCAATATAGTCATAAACTAATGCAGATAATATGGTGATTGATTACATGTATACCTGTGGTAGTAAGCTAAAGTAGATTTGCAACACTGTGGAAAAAGAGCTTCTTTACTGCATGTAGAAGGTAGAGGTAGAAGCAGTAGATGTGGTCTTTCTAAATACAATAAAATAATATAATTTTAGCATTCTACGGTGTTGTGAGTCATGAAACAAAGAATCTTCAGTTTGTTGAACACTGCCCCGTATGTGAACGATGTGCATGTGTTTTGCACACAGTAGACTAATGTAGCATCTGTGCCAAATCTAAATGTGAGAAATGCCTTGGTCATGTATTTGAATAATAAAACAAAACAAACAGACATGGTCTAACAAGTCAGTGTGTGTGCTCTCAGCCATATTTCAGATCATCCAGAGCATCCGCATGGGGATGTGATTCAGAAGGTGCCTCCGGACCCGTGTCCTACCCCTTCATGCCCTCACTGAGCCTGGCTAGCCCGTGCCTGCACAACCCCAACTCCATCCAGAGGCCCAGAGACTGACGCCACAGCTTCAGATCCAGCAGATCTCAGAGAGAGAAGCTTCCCGGACCACCGCCTCCACCGGCTCCTCCTCCGGACATGTCCCAAACTTTGTTCAGCGTTTACAGTGTTGCAGTCTGTGGTACTGACAGCTTTTCTACGGACAGTCTAAAACCACGCTGGCTGGAGAACATGTGTCTCATTACTCACTTGGCACCTGTTTGTGTGAAGGTGTGAGACTGTTGATGCGAGACTGAGTGCTGCCAGTGATTCCTGCTGACAATGTGCCATATCTGTCTGTTTCAGTATTTGTCTGTGTCGTGTGAGAAGAATCTTTTTTCAAATAAATGTCGAGCATTTAGGGAGCACATGGTTTCCCTTCTGCTTTTGAAGACTCCCGGTGTTCATTAGTGCACCCACTCCTACACACGATGTGCTGATGTGTTTTATTGGAATAGTGGATGAGAAGCCCCCTCCCTTTCTAAAAGGAGGGCTTTAGGTTTGACAAGCCAACGCAGTGTGGTGGAAATACTGCACAGTGTAGTTTTAAATGCAAAATAACAGCAGCAAACAAAAAAAAACCCTGCTAACTATTTATATGAACAAACTTAAGAATTAATAAAAATATATTCTTTATTTAGAGGCATGTTCAACTGGGATATGGAAGATTCCACAAGCACATGATGAGCAGATGTCATCTGTACATTAACAGCTCTACAGTGGGCATGCATGTCTGGTGAGGAATTAAATGTTACACTCTATGTCGTGGTTAGGACAAAAGCAGTTAAACTCCAGCAGGAATTCCCGCAGCGTGACCATTCAAGGCCGTGTAAATATGTATTCATCACTTATTTATTAGTGGAAATCTTAATGTACATTGACCTGTAGATCACATTTGTGCCTGTGAAGTTGATTTTACATGAAATGAGTCAAATGCTAGTTTAGTGATTGTAATTAATTGAACATGCAAATTATAAGTATTGTCTGAATTTTTTAATATAAATTGTTTCAGATTACATAGGAAACCTTTAGGGAATTTTGGCTGAACCTACTACACGTGAGTGGACTCAGAAAAACAAGCAGCCTGTCAGCATTTAGAGGCTTGGTTCACATTTGCATTGTCGCATCAACTGGACAGTAAAAACTACAAAGAGATAGTGACCAGGTGGTTATTCTTCCTTAAGCATGTTTATTGAAAGTTGTGAAGTGCAGCTGTCAAGTGCAATTGTGGTATGTATGTTACAATATCTTATCCGGTCTTTGCGGAAACATGCACAGAACATGAGCATACAACTGATACACAGAATGAAAAAGAAATAACATCTCCAGAGTTTGTATTTGTTTTCTGTTCTTTTTTTGTTAGTTTTTTTTTTTTTTTTAAGATGTTGAGATATTGTCCATCCAGAAGTACTTCACTGTCAAAACTTTTTTTAAAAAAATTAAAGGTGCAATACTCCAGAAAGAAAAAGAGCCAAGTGAAAATGGATTTACAGTCAAAGAGTTAATGTTGCAGTAAGGGATATGGACAGCATTGTTCGCTGCGTGTTGTCAGTTAAATAACCTAAACTCCTGTCGATCCACAGTCCTGAAAATACAGCATTAAAAATAGACAACACAGACTGGGCAAGACTAGCACGTCCCTCGCTCACCCGCTTCAATCTGTGTGACCTAGATAGCATCTGTTATTTTTCTCCTTCTCCTCACTATTTTACATGGTACTTACACTATACAGAAATATACATCGTTTTCTGCCCATCAAACTTTTAGGAAAAAAGAAAATGCAGCTTAGCCCGATGTCTCAACCCTGTCAAATAAGGTTTAAATTACATGCCACTGCAGGGTTGAGAAAACAGCAATAATGAGCTTTGTCAAGGGCAAAATGAGAAGCTTGAAAGTGAAATACTGAAAATAGAATATCATCATCTCCATAAGAAACCATGTTTTGTTCATCCCACCAACCCACAGTTGAAGTAACGTCATCAATGCTGCCAAGTGTTGTTCAAAATAGCCTCCCACCCCCTCCCCAACCCTCCCCCTGACTCCCCCATTCCAGATGGGGACTTCGTCATGATAATAATTGCTAACATTCTTCATTTGTCACTCTGAGAAGGCCTTTTCTCTGTTCCTCTCTCTCTCTCAGATCTCTCAACTTGTAACTTTAAGATCTAGCTTTGAGAGAGAACCACTTTTATTTACATTATTCAGCAAAAAGGTAACAACCAATAGAGTCCTCCATCTCCTGCTCCATCATCATCTCCCTCATCAGTAAAATCGACATCACTTAAAATCCAGACACAGGCACAGTGATTTTTTTAAATCTATAGTTAAGTATACTGTCGCCACTGATAAGCTGTTTTGTTTTTCTTGGTAAGACATTCTAGTTGATATGTCCAAGGGTTATTTGGCAAATGTTCAATGATTCATCCTCCTATTAAACAACCCCACCCCAGCCCCCAAAACAGTGTCTCAAGATTGTCACCCTCCGCTGTGCTGTAAAGCACAGCACTGCTCGTCCCGCTGGCTGCATCCTTCTGAGAGATAAATATGTGCAAATTCTTGTCTTAACAGCGCAACCTCCTGCTGTAGAAGGCGAGGTTTGGCTCTGCTGCGGTAGCAGAACTCAAAAACTGTCAGTCAGTCTGTTTTGTCAGTGCAGACCGGGCTACGCCGAGGGGCCAGAGCTGTGCGATGCGGGCTGGGTGAGGGTGGCGGTGTTTGGGGGTCCCGGTGTGGCAGCTGTCGGAGGGGCAGGCGGGGAGCCAGTCTGAACTTGGGCCTGAAACTGGGCCATCTGTTCTGGGCTGGCCAGTGTCTTCAGCAGGGTGTTCTCCTGCTCCAGCTGGGAGTTGCGCTCTATCAGCTCCTTGATCTGCTCTTTGAGGACCTCCACCTCCTCACGCACAGCGTACATCAGGTGACTCTTCACCAGGTCCTGAGACAGAGAGATATGAGTTTATGATTGGAATCCATCAATAAAATCACCTCAATGAAAGGTCAGACACAAACCTGGGGTTTTTCAACCTCATCTAAACTGTGACAAAATTTTTATGCCGCAGATTTTTTATGATGCTAGAAATTTGATCACACACACTATAAGAAATGATTAAACACTCCAGTAAAACAAATGCTAAGAAATGCCCCGTGATTTCTAGAAAAAAAGATAGGGAGATGGCATTAATATGATATTGAACTTTACAAAAATCACATTCACAAATAGGTAAAAACCTTTTATATCAGAAATGTAAGCCCCTCGAGGACATTTAAAAAAACAATTTTTCTTAAACCTGACCACCATACATTTTCAAGATTATCCAGTGTGGTTATAAAAGGATTTCACACCTGACAAGGAAATTAAGTTCTTCAAAATGTACAGCAATACCTAACCTATAACTGTATACAGGAACAGTTCAAACAGTTCATTGGTTATTAAATAAATGGATTAAAGCTTGTTTGCTCTATAAACCACTCCATATGAATACTATTTAAAAATAAGGTTAATCAGAATATAAACTAATTGTGTAGCTGAAGCAGCAACTAGTCATTGAGACATACAGCAGGTAAAAGCCCTTTATGAGAATAAAGAGAATTGTATGTTTTATGTTAATGATTCACAGACAGTCAGCACTGGAGTATGTTATGTATTAATCAATGAGTTGATATGCCCCACAACAAACTATACTGGGGAAGAGAATCGTAAAGGTGTACAAAAAGTTTCTGACCTAAGCCTACACACATTTCATGTCATAAGTATAGACAGATCTTTTGTGACTAAGGCTTCATCCAACATAATGAAGTGATATACTACACAAAACGGATGATAATGGGAAAACGTGAGAAAGAATATTCCCAGGGTGAAACGTCATTAACCCAGCCTACACTATAGTGTCGGCCAATCAGAGGCAGAGATATTTATAACCAGGCGTGTGAGCCTTCCAGTTTGCCTAGCAACAGAGCCGAAAGCGACGACAACAGAGGAAGAGTGAAACTAAAAGAAAAATAAAACGCCGTTTGATTTTCTGATAATAAACTGCTGAACTCAGAGACCTGGTTTTAAAATACCATGAGTGAACAAAACAAATATAAATAAAAAACACTTAAAACGTCCGTGACTTTGTCTCACACTGGTCACAGCAGCTGGTTTGAGGTAGTTACCTTTATTTTGTTGAGGACGCTAGATTTAATCCAACTACTTTCACATGAGTACTTAAATATTATTTTGATCCTATAACAATTTACAGGGTTTAATCCGATGTGAGCACATCAGTACAATGACATGTAACATTCAATTTATTCCTTAACAATATACAAAATACTCAAATTTTAAATGAATACATACACCACTGTCCATGTCGTGCACATTTATACTCTGATAACACATGTACCTGAATATTTTACCTAAACAAATCCTATCTTTCAAAACAAATTCCGTAGTTTCATACGGACTAAAAGCCACTGTAGTGATCAACCTTTTCCTCAGTGTAAAGAAAGACACAAGTTTTAACTCACCATTGCTTGTTCTATCTTGTTGTCTATGGCCACAACGCTGGCTCCTGACGAACTGCATAAGAAAAAGAGAGAAATTAGTAAAACCTTTTAAACCATTATGTGCTTTAAGTTAATACAAAAAAAAAACATGGAGTCGCAGCCCGCGGAGAAAACAGCCTCTCTCCTTTCATAGAAATGTGGGTCGTTACAGGAAGCACCTGGAAATTTCTATAAAAGTCAAGGGCCTGGTTTCATTGTGGGACAATTCCTCGTCCCTCTCCCTAGAAAGCGTTTATGGCAGTGTAGTCTCTGTGGGTGTAATGACACTGTATCATGCATCGACCGTGCAGGCTCTCCATCACACAGCGGTGACATTACTGCTGCATGTGCAGGGAGCTGATCCCTGAACACATGAATACAGGGGCGATTGTGTATCACAGCTCTATAACACAGCATTTACCTATTATCGAGCTTGACGTGCGAGCTCTCCGCGCTCAGCAACGACGACAGAAACGATATGGAGAAATTTCTCAGCTGGCAGACGCCTAGATCCATAGCTACGGTGTAGCACGGCGTATTCATGCTGTTCATGTTTTACAGTCCGTTAACGAACAACCCCGTGTCCCGACTCGACCTCCACACGACCAGCTCAGCGAGACACATCCACACGCACTACTCTGTGCTCTGTCCGGTAAAGGCTCGTGCAGCGACCGCAGCGGTTACAAACACAATCCAAGGTCGGCTCATCTCAGCTCTAAGCAAAAAATCTGCAGCTCGGGATGAGGCCGCATAATTTATCCAGTGACACGCCGAGAGGCCGCCTCCTGATTGGTGGAGACGGGGCCTGTTTGAATGATTTATTCAGGAACGCCCCCACCTGGCGCTCAGCTGACACGTTTTTGCATAAAATATTTCGGGAACGGAGGGGAGGTGGATGAAACCGGGGAGAACCGGATGGGAGAGGAAGAAGAAAGGGCTGTAGTACTAACACAGGCAGGGGAAAGGCAAGATGTACGACTGTTATATTACAGCGACAATACACATTAACCCTATGTCAGTCGCCTGTGCTGCCTTGGGCATTATTAACACAGGAGTGTACCTAAGAGATGTATTAATGTTTTGTTTTAAATGTCCATTACAAAAAAGCTTGAAGTTTTGTCATCCCAGGGAAACACTTGGAGGGAATCCCTCGGCTAGCAAGTTGTTTTTATAAACAGTTTACCACACATACTAAATGATAAGTGGTCATTTATATTCATCCCCTTAATATTAAGGAACATAAGCAGAGCTTTCAGTCACAAATTAGTAATATTTACATGCAAATTTGTACTCTTTTTGAAGTATTAAAAATATGATGCAATCAATTCCCACATCATATATTTTAACTAACAAACATTATCACAATGATCCATACAATCTACAATAAGAGCACTATATTAAGAGGATAGTTAACAATAATTTTCAGATCAGATAGAAATAAACCATTAAGCTCTGGGGCAGGTGTTAAATCAAAAGGTTTCAAACAACAATGAAATGCTATCTTGCACATATGCTGCCCTCATGTGGCCTTGTACAGCACTACACAGCTGTGAGGCTGAGCCAAAAGATCATCAAAGAATTCTGGCAGAATGAGCCAAATTATTACTGAGTCCTGAGCACTAAGGGGTAAAAACTATGTGGTCAAGCTGTTAAGCGTGAAGCTGGGAACTGGGACTGCTGGAGGGTACATACCCATCAATACAAAACCTTGTGCACAATCGATGAACAAAACATTTAACATTTTATCAAATTCAAAAATAGTTGGGAGTTTTTGTCAATCAAACCTGTTTTTTAACCTTTGAATTTTTTTTTGGCACATCAGACATTTGAAATGCTTTCCTACACTTAGCTAGATGTAGATTTAACAGATGCAGAACAGCAAGAAGATATTTTTCACAGAATAAAACAACACAGGGACTATCATACTCTACTGTAGCGTCATCCCACTTCCAAAATAGGGTGTAACAGGCATATTTTCGTGTAATTTGTTATAGAGACATGTCTTGGCTGTCACTAAATTGATTAAAACATCTCTTACAAGGTTTTAAACTCCACAAAAGAATGAGAATCAAGCTCTCCTGTGGATCCACAGACGCCAGGCTGAAAGCTGTTAATACTATATGACCCTTTTTAATCATTATACATCTTTTCTTAAAATGATGGAGGTCATTGTAGATCAATAAGGTCAATCTGACTCAAACGACATTACCGCACAACCAAAACTGCCTTCTCGACATTTTGCAGTGGGAGTATCCTTGTGCTGAACAGTCATAAAGACACACCTAAACAACTCCCTCCTCAGACATCGTCTGAACAAGACCCCCTCCCACAAACACACACCTCCCTTCATTCTCTGGAAAGCTGCCCTCACACATTCCATGCACACCCAAAACCCTCAAAATCATGTGTACACACTCCTCACATTCCTGCTGTCTGATCACACCTACACTATGCAGCATAAAACAAATACAGAAATCCTGCTTTTTTTTTTTCTTTTATCAATTAAGAGAGGGTCCACCAATATTTCAAATCTTTGACATATTGACCAACAGGAAATGGTTACACTTCCAGAATGAGATCAGGTGTGGCATAGAGCCAAGCAAGAAGACACAAAAGGGTGGGTTACAGGTATGGTTAAGGCCACATAAGATACTGCAGGTAATCCATGAACTATGTAGGGGTCCATGTTAAAATACACTCTAATAAATGGTCCTAAAATCCGACCTATTTCCTACTAAGCATTACTGAGGTGTAGCTGTGGATCAAGGGGCCTCAATGGCAGGCAGCTACCAGGGAGAATAAAACACAGAGTACATGCCAAGTACCTTCCAAATACTCTTTAAGTCAGTGTTCACATTTAATTTAAGGCTAATTTGGGTATCAGAGCTCAGTCCTGGCTTGTTAAGCACCAGTACTGTGAAGAAACAAAGCCTCCACGTACTTGTACTGATGTCAGCCTCTGCTCACCTCTGATCCCAGTCAAACACTTCAGCACTTAACAAGAAGCCAAATGGCTTAACAAGAGGATCTAAGCCACACTTATCTCTTCCGGTCTCTTCTTTGACTGGGAGACAGTTTAGCCAATTATCCAGACCCAAATAGCCAGTACTACCTCAGCTCCAATGTGGTCACACTTGCTCACAAGTACACAGAGGCCTGGTAGGAGCTATAATTGTCACCACTGGCAGCTGGCCAAGAGGAAAGCTAAATGATGTTCCAAGAAAACTTTGATAAGCCATTGGTCAAGAACAAGATTTACATGCTTTAAACAACAAATCCAGAGTCAAAGCACAACAACAAAACAAGTCTACTGAACTCCTTGTTTTGTGATGCTGTTTAAGGTTTGTTTAGATTTGTAAGTTTTTTAGATGCAGGTTCATATTTTTCTAAGTTTTCTACACACAATGTTAATTTTTCATTTTATAACCATTAAAGAAGATTTCAGCTCACCTGTAGGACCATGATGTCTAGTTTCCACCAGTGGACTTTACCTATTATATTGTACCTGAGCTGCTTGATGGAGATGCTAACATCTCAATAATGCCGCTTTATTACAACTTGTACTCAATTTTTACCAAAGTTTTTAACTGTGACACGAGCAGACCGTGTTATAGGTATGCCAGACATCTGATGCGTTGCTGTAAAACAACACCGGCCCAGTGACCTACTGAGGCAACGTAAGAGAGAAATGACCCAAGCTGTATTAAGCCAAATGTTCAAGCTCCTTTATCAGACATCTGGTTGATGTTCTATTTTTGTCTGACACTAATTTTTAGTACTGATGGGCATTTTAAATACATGAGCACACGGTACTGCTTTCCAAAAACAAATATGCATCAAGTCTCTATACAATTAATTAATATTCAAACATAAATGTGTTTTTTAAATATGTATGAATTTAACATTTCTCCATTAAAACTGGAGAATGTGAGGACCAGAACATCATCAAGGATTTTCTTTTAGAAATAAACAAGGTAATTTACATATAACATGAATGATGATTGAACTGACATCTCTCTGACACATGGTCAGCAATGACATGCACACAGTCTCCAAAGATAAGATTTACTGCAGGGCTGTTGTACTTGGTTGAACTAGATTGTACAGGTGTACTTAACAAAACCAATAACTCCACTGTCCCTAATTGAACAAATCTTTTATGGCATTTTCTTTTCTAGTAAAGGAACAGTACTGTGGGCTGCATGTCTTGCAATACTGCTGCAGTAGAGGATAACTTCATGTGATATGATGGACCAGATAGACCACTGTGATGGCAAAAGCAGAATATGATAAGCAATGCAGTGACTGAAAAAGAAACACACTGAGTGTTAATTACTCACTGCCCACTGGAGATATTTGCAAATGACACATATTCATACTGCAGATGTATGTCATCTTCTTTGTCTCAGCATGTCCATAGTTTACGCCACATTAATACACCCTTCAACTTGCAATAGATATTAAATCTAATTTAACTTACAGTGTGATGAGCACCCAGTAAACCAGTTTAATGCTAATGCTACCCTTGAAGCCATGAATGCATCCTTTTGTGTGCAGCTACTGTAGTGGTTGGCCCAGGCAGCTAACTCCCTGGGGGTTCCCCATCTTTATTTTACCTTTTGAGATGCTGCTCCAGCTCCCAGAACAAAAGCTTCATAGCCATCTCGTCATGGCCTTGAACTCGTACACCCCGCACTCTCATGGAGCCGTCCGTCAGCAGGAACATATACACTCCAAAGTAACACACAAGTGTGTCCCGAGCTTCTTTGTTTAGTGTTTTCAAACAGCCCTCGTTCCTTCTTAAAATTTAAAGAACAGATCTGCGTCTCCCCCTACAGATGCATTAGTGAGTGCAGCTGAATAGGGAATCAAAAGGCAGCATGCCAGGTTATGACTGTGTACATGTGTGTATGTCATCCATTTGTGTTTGAATGGCTGACTAGTGAGTGAATTACTGAGTACCGACAGGAGCTGGGCGAGTGGTGACGTGTGATCATGTGATACTAGGAGTTACATAAACCATCAACAGAGATTAGCATGTGGCCCAGTGATTTCCCTGCTCCTACACCACAAGCCCTCCACCCTCTATAGCCTGAGACGCAGATATACAATTACACATCACTAATTCTCTGCCTAGCCCTGTACTGTCCCCAATACTATGAATTAGTCTTTTGACTGGCCAACATACACTAAGGTCGTTTTATGTGCACATAAATGAGGCCACAGGACTGATGTAGGTGCACTGAGCACCGGATGCACTAAATGTGACATATGAGGGACTAGATGGTACAGATTGTCCCTAAAGTCAGGGATGACACAGATAACCAAGAAGACTACATATTTTCAATGGAACATACAAGTTGTCAGAATAACTGAGGGGTCAAAGTCGTCAGGATTTTTTGTCATCCCTTTGAAACTGCAAAAACAGCCATGATGCTTTAACTTGTTGGTTTAGTTGTCAGTTTCCAAATGAATCATGACTTTTCTGTACAACCTCTAGTTTTCAATGCCAGCCCTCTGCGTGACAGACAAGAGACCCTCTGCTTCTAGGCCTTATCTTGTCATTTCTCATTGAAAGGCAGCCTTAAGATGGCTTAGTGCCCCAGCAGACAGAAAACACAACACGCACTCACAGAGCCTCACAGAGCCTCACAGAGCGTCCACTGGCTTAGAGACAGTCGGCCAAGAAACAACGGGTGAAGGATGAGCACAATGCAGGGGATTTGACTTGTCCTAACAGACTTGGTGTGCTGGGGTGAATCAGTATCACATGACTTCTGGGTGGGTCGTACAGTCCTACAGCAGCCTGCTTACAGCCCACCAACTGCACTCAGAGTAAAAGGCTTCAAACACCTTTAATCAAACTTCAGTCCTCTAGTTACCTCACTCACTGTCAGTGAATGGATTTAACCACCTCTTGGATTAGGGTGCGTGTCATCATGCCTTTGTTGTGGCTGTGCAATACAGCTTCTCATGAGCAACTAACATTACTGACATTGGATCACTGAATCATTTCATTAGTTAACATGATGACCAAAGTTAAAAAGTCTGGCGCTGCATGATTTGCAGGAAAAGCACTATGCTACTGTACAGAAGGCTAACTTCAATGGACGGGATTGGGACATGTGCCAACCACAGCACGGTGCTGACATTTCTGATCTGTGCAATGCAGTCAGGGAATTTATCCTCAGTTACAAAGATAACAGAATAAAAGAAGTTATTGCTCTTCCATATTATTCATCCATTTCAGCCAGTGCTATGAATGTAGGGTTTGTCCATACTTGTGCTGTAGATGTTAGTAGGCTAATGTGACAGTAAATTACTTACTTCATGCTCATTACTAAGTAATTACTGATTACTGGCACTTGTTTTTGTCCACGACTTAAGAGTGATAAAAAGATACATTATACTACAACACTAGTTCAACAGACAATTGTCTACTTCCCTCAGACACCAACATTAACGCTTTTAACACCAAACACATCTATTTAAAACAATTTTTGAATAAAGCTCAAGTACAAAACAGGGAATGCAGCTACAGCATCCTGCTTATACATCAACAATAACTAGCTTTGATAGTTGTTTAGAAAGTTCAGGAGTTCTGGTTTCAATGTCACGATTCTTCACAGAGGCTTTTCAAACTCAAAGCCTGTGGCAAAAACTTATAAATATGTAGTCTGGCTTTGCAGGGCTACAAATCATGCATATAACACACAATGAATACTAACTGAAAATATGAGTTAGTGTAAGTCCAATAACAGGCCTGTCTATTTATGCATGTTATCTACTAAACAAAAGCCTACGTCGTAAAAATGTATTTTATCTACCATTGCAAACATCCACAAATGATGAAAATCACACATAAAAAGATACAATTTGTTCAGTTAAATGAGGCCAAAAAAAGACTCAATACTGCTTCATTAATAGGACTGACTATTCAGTATTGTTTTCCTTTTGATAATAACAAAAGAAGTGCTATATGTACATTGGTTTTGTTTCTGCTTTAATTCCAGTTTCTTTTTTGGCAAAATGCGTCATACAGGAAGAGGAACTGCACTCACATCTGCTGTCTTTCTGGGGAAATGCAAACTCTAAAAGTTGATAAAAGGGGCCTGGCATGTCCCAGCGATGAAAAAAAAGAGGCCTATTGAATTGTTGAATTGTAAAGCCTTTTGGCTGAGCTGGAGTTTGATAGTGGAAAGCGCACACAGACTTTACCAGTAAGCCCTGGCAGTGGTTTTCCATAGTCACACTCTGACTATGGAGAATGACAGAGAGCTACTGAGTGAGTCAGTCAGATAGGCAGGGAGGAATGATGAGTGGCCATTTTGTCCTCCATACGTAAGAGAGAGAAGCGCTTTTGGAGCATTTGGGCTGACAGCAGCAAGTCCTTAGTCCTCGCTCTATACTAACACACACTGCAGGAAAGAAGGAGGGAGAGACTCGGCCAGAGACACAGAGCCAGAATGGCCTGGATCCACCGCCTCAGCATTCATACTGTCTCAAAGATTGGTTGACGGAGGGAGAGCACAGAGGGGCAAAAACGAATGTTTCCAATATGGTTTGACTGATGTGGATTTTTTTGCTTCTTTTTCACACCACGTTTAGACAGAAAGCAAATTCAACCAGAATCTCTCATCTGAAAACACAGAAATATTAACAATCTACACCTTAAAGACCAAACTGTATCCAACATGATGGAAGGAGCCTCTCCCACCTCACACCATAGCTGAATGTTCTGAGTATGTTATCAGTCTACCTCACCGTAGATGACTCTGCACAAAATCCAATGGCAGAGTTTACAAATCACAATGTAGTAAAATGGCTTCAAATGCACCAACGCCTGTGGGATCCTCAGGTATCCTTATCCGTGATTCACAACTAAGACATTAAACAATAATATCACCTTCTGCTTCTGTTGATAAATGCTACCTGTAGTATGTTGTACAGTTAATTCCCCCTACAAGTATGAATAGGTCCCAACTCATACACACACAGAAGATCCAAGTTACGTAACATTGTGTGTGATGTGTGTGAGCAGCAGGTTTGAATAATGTGGGGCGAACCTGGCATTAAAAGGATTAGTAGCCAAAGAACACACATCGCTCCAAGTCCAGACAACAGAGGACAGAAGTAATGCTAATACAGCAATAAAGATAAGAAGAGAAGGGGTTGAAAGGAAAACGTGGAGACGTATATTTATATCAATACAGCTGCATCAATTCAGACCTCACAAATTATGTGCTAGAATACTATACAATACTATCATGCATTTTACTTCAGTTGTAGTTATATCTGATTGCACTTTAAAGGAGCTATTTGTAAGTTTTGCTATTGCTACATAACCATTAACATTAACAGCTTTTTACTTAACAGTCTTGCCAAGAGCTTCAAACTTTGTTAGTTTAAAAAGAGGTTAGGCTTATAATACTTCTTTAGGAGAGACTGGACGTTATAGTGACTCGGTATTGGAAAGTGACTGGGCCTGGACTAGTTGGTTAGCAAGCTAACGTCAGAAGAAGATAAGAAGTGATAGAAATAGAAAAAAAACCAAGAGTTAAAATTGACGTTGCTTTCTACTGCTGGAGACAGCTCTTGGTGTGTTGGATGCTGAACTCACAATGTTTCTTCTAGACTGGGACGTAAACAGCTGATTTGACAATGCTAACATTGGCTATATAGCAATAGCAAAACTTACAAATAGCTCATTAAAGTACAACTTTAAGTATAAAACAGTAATATGTACAATTAAATGGTCTTCAGTCTCAGGAATCTGATAACATCTACTTTGTAATGCAACTTGTATCTAGTTAATATTAAATACAATAGATTTGCCTGTTTAAAGATTTTCAGAGGATTTCTTTACAGCTTTGGCCAGTTTGAAGTTCATGGAACTGACGAAACTACATATTGGAAAATGCTCACACTTTCAAAGACAAGACACACGCAATGGATTAATGGTCAGTAGTTAATTTTCCTAACACTTCCATGAGAACAGAACATCTCTGTTTTTCTAGTATGTCTTTTTAAGACTCTGCTGGGGGAGAATAAATTACTCACACTGGTGTCTGGGTCACAAAGCTTTACAAAACAGCGCACACACCTGCTACACATCCTCCACCTTGTAGCGAACTGAATTATATTCAGTAAGTGGTTTTGTGGTGGCTGCTGGGAGGCTGTTTTTCTCTTAATACCTCAAAGAACCACAAGACAAAATGAGTCATCTCTCCCTCATGCCCTAGTCTACATCTCAGCCTCCCTACACCCCTCACATTCAGCAGGTCTCTCTCTCTCTCAGTACAATGAGTAAATATATAAATATATATGGATATCTTGGGGCCTACAGGATCAACAGCACCAGCAGCGGTCTTGTGTATTTTCAGTACAAGGCTTTCTTTTTCTATTCCTATTTCTTTTTCTATTTGTGAGCTGATTGGATATATATCAACCATTAGTTTAACTAATCAATGAAGACCAAATACAACATACATCATCAGTCATCTATATACATGACCTTTATTTTAGATTTAATTTGGGCTGGGGCCCTAAAAAGAAGAGAAAACAGACTTAAGGAAGTCAGGGTGCAGCAGAACTGATTTTATCAGTCAATTGATGAATGAGGAAATTTACCCTCTATCTGTCCTGTAACTTTTGAAACGAGAATGTCCTGTTGCCTCAAAGTACACCCATTTTATGAATTGTCTTTGGCATCTACATGCCAAGAGAATCACTTTTTGTTTTTACTAACATTGGTACAAAATATATAATCATACAGAAATGTGTCTTTATATAATATTTAATGGTTAAAAATATCCAATCAACTGATAAATTGGAAAAACAGAACCATTAAGAAAAGAGACTCCCGTTTTCTTTGCCTTCTACATCAGCTGTTGAAAGAGGTCAGGGAAAGTTCATCAAATCAATAACCCTGAAACAATTAAGATACAACCTCTGACCCATTTCCCTCCCTTCTCATTTGTGAGGAGAGAAGTATGTGTGTGCGCTCATACAAGATTACAAGTGAAAAGGACAGGACAGCGAGTGGATTAACTAATGATGACTCCAACGTCACTAGGCTTGAATCTCTGACGACAGCAGAGCTATCATAAGCACAGCTTAGTTACAAACAAACTAACTGATGTTTCCGACATGGCTTTACAGGCAGGCAGGCCAATGCAGTGTCCATCCTTCACTGGTCATCTCTACTCTTTTATACATTTTCTGTGAGTTGTTGCATTTGTTCTCTTCCAACCACACAAAAGCCACGATAAGGTCATATGCCAATTATGAGGCCTTGATAAAATGATTTCATAGTAACACTTCAGGCTCAATTACACTGCTCCACCCCCAACAAATGATTAGGAATCTGGTATGGTACTGATGAGAATATCTACACCTTTACAAACTACTCACATACTCACTTAGGACCCCCATAGTGAGTATGATATTTCTGAGTTTACATCTGGATAGTTTGGTCATTGCTTTCAGAGCAGACCTGAAATGGCAAAAAAAAAACAAAAAAAAACAACAAAAAAACAGCTAAACAGCTAAATAGAGGAAAGGACCACCCAAGTCCAATTACAGCTCATCTATCAACAGATACAGCATTATAACTGTACACCACAGGAAGAGGAACAGCCGTCTACACTGCCATCTTCTGGTGACATATCAGAATTCAATTCAAGGGTCTTTGAATAACTTTAAAAGTAAATTTTGTTTATGGTGCTTTCTGTAAGTTGCCTCACCTACAAGGAGAGACTGACCTGAAATTTAGGTTCTCTGCTATAGTGGACTTGAACATGATATCGAGTGGATCTTAACAATTAAATTGGAACCTCCTTAAATATTATGCAACCACATGCACTTCCTTTACTCATATCCAATTTAACAATTAACCGGGCTACAGTCTGATGTTAGCGAATCTAATATTGTGTACATAGTTAACTTGGTTGAAGAGCAACGGTCATACTAGCTGCAGCAGACAGAGGAGGAAAACATCTGCCTTCTTATGACCTGGATTGTAGCACACTTGTGTAACTATAACTTGGATCACAGTGAGTCAAAAAAAGAGACAAAAAAAGTCTTACCTGTTGCAGCAAGTAGGCGGGCCACGGGGAAATATGAAAGAAAGAAAAAAGTAAAACTCATCAGTGACAATATACCAACATATTGATTTACAATGGTAATGAAATGCGTACAATCAACATCCAAAAAAAAAATCGTATTTATTATTAAACCATTTACAAATACAAACACAAATGATGAAGCTCCTAGTCCATCAAAACATCAAACATTTAGAATTCATTAAATTCAGTATAAAGATGTAGTAACTTATTGTTACTTATGCAACAGGTTTTAGCTGTTAAAAAGACACTTTCTGTTTTAGATGTTTTTTGACATTGATAGAGTCACATTATGTCTGCCCTGCTAATAGAAAGACCCCCTATTTACACTTTACTGTTTGTATCATTTGCAGAAAATTTGCTTTGACCCTTGAAACTGAGCAAAGCAGTTTTCTACCAAAGGATTCGTACTCCTGTCAATCCGAGAATTACCCTTACTTTTAAATAAAGGGATACACATAAGTAAAGTACATAATTAGAAAATCTCCTGACTCATTTAGTCAAACACTGTGAGCCAACATCCTCACTTCATTAGACTACATTTATATTCAAAATGAAGATAGCCTGGGCACAACACTAACATGACTTCATCTGATTTCTTAAAAAAGAAAAATCTATAAATAAATAAATCTAAAGCACTGTATTGGTGGTCTACAAAAGCACATCCCACTGGCTGTTAGCAGGTAAACTGAGACCTCAGAGGTATAAACTGCTACATACTGCCATCTAGTGGCAAATACTAGAGCCAATGCATGCCTTGCTACCATTTAAACTTCTCACAATAAGCCAATTCAAATCTCCTAGGACCTAGGTGGGTGAAGGGTCTAGAGAAAAATGCTTACATAAGTCTGACATGTCACAAAAACTTGACAAGTCAATAGCTAAGTCATTAAGTGCTTTTCTTTGAACACAAAACCTCAGAAGTCTAGAAGCTTTCATCTCCGTCTGGAGTTCAACGAACGAAGATGTGGTCAGCTTCTTTGGTAGAGAATCAAACTGCCTAAGTAGCTGTGCTTTCTCACTGAAGCACAGTTCCTCAGTGGATGAAATGGTTCTGATGTGCCTGCTAATCTCATGCACTGTACGCAACACTGTGCTTTCTTTCCTTCATACAGTGTATTTTAAAATATTGATTGACGGGCTCTAAAAGAAGTGTGCCACAAAAATTAAGCTCTTGTCTTTTAGAATCACTTCAGTTATTTTCTGCCATATAGTGCTTCTGATCAGCCACTTGTAGCAGGTTTTTGATCCAAGGCTCCTTTAAGTAGAGTTGCCCCTCATAAACTGCACTGCTTCCAATTATGATTAAATGAATAGAATAAACAGCTTTTAGTCCTGACCTCTGGCCAGTCTGTACATAATAAACTGAAAAGTCCAGTGCAGCAGAGGTTTAACGTGCAACTCATAATTCCCACAATGGTCGCTATTAACAGCCCGTTGCTCATTAAATGTGTCTTAGTGGAGTGAGATGAAATCCCATCTTCATTTTCCTTAGTTAACTCTGTTAAAGTGGGTGGTTACAGTGTGCTATGCAAAGACCCTAACAACACTTCAAGAATAAAGTAAACTATTCAGCATTAAATCAACCATTAACCTCCTAGGACCTGGCGTCCACATATGTGGACCTCACATTTTGGGTTCTCTAGACCACAATACTAACTTTTTCTCAACAAGGGCCTGGTGACCACATATGAGGATATACTCAGTAATCGAAATTTAAAACTAATGTCCTCATATGTGGACATCATTTTTCTCAGGTCCCAATCAGCCTATATAGCAAAGAATAGAGCTCGGGTCTTAGGAGGTTAAGCAAACAAGTGTGTATATTTGAGAGCAGCATGGTGTGTCTTCAGGTGCTCAATGTCACTGTGAGAAAAGAACATTGCATTCTTTTCACAGCTAATCCCTCTTTTCATCAGCACTTTAACAACCTCATTACCTGTCATCACACCTTAAAAGCTATAAAGGAACCCGGCAATAAAGATGTGCACATGGTTGTTTCTCAAGTAACAGTCTACTTTCTCTCTGAAGTTATTTTTAAGGGGGAAAATTCAGCTCTCACTGTCCTGTCCACGCCTTGAAGAGGATTCTGGGTAAGGGTTAAAGCATACTGACCCCAGTGCTTCTCAAACAACTTGCTATTATTGGCTACAACTGGCTAACTTTTATTCCAACTTCTTTCTGCTCCTCCCTTACAGTTCACTTTGAGATTTGTTTTGTGAAACGTTGTTTTTTTCACTCTTATTAATTTCCTTCATGGGAATAAACTGCACTGCTCATTATGAGCTCCCTTTATCCTCAAAACATTTAACCAAGCAGTTCCACAACAATTCACATCTCCATGTATGTGACTTTTAAGATTCTCTCAAATGCTTTGTGACCTCAATAACTCTCACATGATTCTAGTCTCAGATGCTGAAGCACATGAATGCATGAACCTTTTCAGAGCAATTCACTTTCAAATGCAAAGCACCACACTGAAAATGTGAATTTCAGAAAATAGATTTAATGATTACAGTGATGGACAACCTATCACCAGCAAGCAACAAAAATCTAAAGGTTACTTTAATAGCTTAGCGAAAAGAATGAAAACAATGGCTATATTACCCGATAAGCAGAAAGATTATGATAAATTAACCAATAAGATTAAAAATTAATGGCCTATGAAACTCAGAAGGAAAAATCATCTGTCTAAGAAGGTTCAGAGAGTACAGCGTTTCCTCTACATTCATTTAGCAGTGGCTAAAGAGCATGCCCCCCCCACTGCTGAAAAAAATCCTAGAGGAAACACTGAGTAGTATACTTTCTTACTGTATTGGGGGTAAATTGAATAAGTTTTTGGAAAAATGATTAGTTCAGCTGACTAACTGTACGCATTTCACTGACAGTGGACCATTCTGCCAGTGTTAAGACAGAATCTGGATTTTGTTTCCAGTATGAATTTAAAGCTCTGCTTCTTCATGTTTCTTTCCCAGCATCAATGCTAGCATGTCTGAAAAGGAGCATTCACAGCACTTAAGCACTCCTCCACAGTCAAATTAAGACAAATACAATGCTTTTAAACCTAAAAACAGCATTCAGACAGTCACATCATGACACATTTACAGTACACATGCATACAGTGTGATAAGCCCCTGGTGTATGTAGGCAGTTCACAGCTTGCCAGCCAGCAGGGGGTAGTACAGCACTGTTTACAGAGTTGAAAATGGTTTGCAGGCAGACTAAACTTGGCATTAATGCCACTGTGACAGCGCCAAAAGCAACCGAAGGGGAATTTATTGGGTATGTTTTGCTCTGAGCAAATTACGGTAATTTAAAACTGTTAATCACTAGTCTAAAGAGATTTGAAGTAAAGACACTAGTATGACAGGGTTTCCCAAGACCTGAAAATATACTTTGGGTCACTCCAAAGAAAAGAGGTGGTCTGAGGGTATGTTGAGCTGCAACAGCACTGAACATGGACAAAACAGTGGAAAAACAGTGCTGACCTCAACTATGAAAACCATACCATTTCACCATTCCTGGAGATTTGTCAATTAATCTGCATTTCAATACAGACTTAAAAAGAAATAAGAGTATAATCTTATCTATATCTTTTCTTTGGGTGGAAGTGTGTCTATCTGGGTGGCCTACATAAGTGAATTCACTATAAGGGAAACAGTGAGTACAGTACATGGATGTTAAACTGCCGGACACAGACATGAGGAAGAGGCAAGTGTCTCTGTGCTTTATTCCTGATAATAAGAGAAGCAGCTGGCTAGACTATTGAGGGCCAAAGATAAAAAAAAAAAAAAAACTTGACCCCCTCCCTCCAGCAGCCTTCCTCATTCAGCCACAGAGCATAGAAAAGGGGATTAGCACACACAAAGCGAGGGTGAATGAATATAAAACCCTATGGGAAAAGACGCTCAGTGGCTGGAGCTCTCGCGTCATCACAGCTGAGCAGAAAGGCTGAAGCTATCAGACTCCATTAATCTAAGCAAACCAGATAAATTTACAACTGATATTTATGAACTGTACACAGTGTATTTCTGAACTTTTCACAGAGTCTGTCTTTATGCTAAGTGAGGCTAACATTAACCCTTATTTTAGCTCTAAAAGAACAGAAAGCAAATAAGTGTTTTGAGATGTACCTTCATAAATTGACATGTATTAATGAGACATTTGCCTGTTGGCATCTGTCCTTTTAAACTTCTTTGCATTTTTTTGCAGTGACTACACCACAGTTAAATCAATGCCCTGACAAGATTCAGCATTTTTATTGTGTTGATTCTACAGTTGAAACATTAGTCAAGCAGTGGACTGAAACTGACAATAATCAGTTAATGATTTCAGCAAAACTGCCAAAAAGTTATATATTTGTTGATTTTCTTATAATTGTAAACTGAATATAACAACTTGTTATGTCTGACTAACAGTTCACCTTGGCCTCTAAATTAACACTGAAATTACATTATTTCAAAAAACTATTTTCTAGACCAAACAATCAATGAATTACTCAAGAAAAAATATAGTCAAATTCACTAATAATGAAAGTAATAGCTTGTTGCAGCCCTAGTTGATGCTGGGGCTAATCCTGTCTTATGTAGTAACAGCATTTATATCATGATAATAATCGAGTGTTAAATCCAGTGAATAGGATTTAAGTCCTGAAGACTAGATGTCATTGCTGCGCACAAGACACTTGCCTCATTACAGATAAAACTGTGTGACATTCAATCAGTGTCATGTGTGTAAACTGTCTCACAGCATCTGCAGTTAAAAATAAGACTCGTCTGTAGAGTTTTGTTAACAGACTCAAAAACTACCCAGCTGATCTGTAGCCAAGAACACAGATAAGAAGCAAGGTAGCGTGTCACTTTCTTTTTTATTGGCTCCTTTGTTTATATCCTAGGATGACACTGGCACTTTTTATTCCTGTCAGGCTGCAAGAAACAAATACAAACACTGCACCAAATGAGAACCAAACAGAACAAACATCATGAAAGACATGGAGGAGAAAAAGGCAGGAATGCTTTCGCCAATAGCAAAGTCATCCACTGCATTTTCTCTATTAGTGTGTGTGTGTGTGTGTGTGTGTGTGTGTGTGTGTGTGTGTGTGTGTGTGTAATTCCTGGAGCTGACTGGACAGTGTTCTGGCCACAGGAATGCCGGCCATGATTCAGCACATTGCCTGCATGTTTAGGGGAATGACAGTGGCAGCCCACTAAAGCCTAAAGATAAAAAATGTGTGGCTGAAGATGAAACCTCCAGCCACACCATTTCATAGTGTCATACATACATTACGCATGCATTATGCAAATATATCACACATGCTGCAGATAACAGGAGCTTACAGTGACTACAAAATAATGACTGCTCCCTTATTCGCCTTTATGTTTAGGTCCAATAAGCTGGCTTCTACAACAAATGATGAGAACTCTAACATCATGTTCCAACAATGCTATAGCTCCAGCAAATGTCTCCCACTCTCTTGAATTTCAGTGCGGGATTACAGGTAATGTGGATAATTTCATCAATTCCTGCAAATCTAGCACTTACACTGCAGGAAATTCTTGCACATTTTTACAGCGATGTCTCATAACATCCAGCCGTACACCGGTGAGGAATGCCAGACAACTGACTGGAAGCGCTGCATCAGACAGACAGCCTGCACAACACACTTGGCAAATCTCTTTCTCTCTCTCTCTCTCTACAAGAATCTGAGCCCCCTCTTCTGTTGCCGCATCTCTCGCTAGCATTTACAGAAGTGTTTCAATGATATGAATTTCAAGGCGTACATGGATCACTGACAAAAAATGTGCATCATCTGAAGTGGAATCCGCTCAGAAAAAAAAAAAAAACACTGGAACCTAAGAGGACTAATGGATCATCAGGATCATCAGGATCCTCAGACAGGTAACAGTAACGTTACTAAAGGAAAGCAGCAGGCTAAAGACAAGTTTCAGGCAAACTTAACAATGGTGAAACAAGCTGCTCAATTTGTAAAATGTACAGTGCTGCATTTTTTAACCAGTCAGTGTTACAAAACATCAACTTAAAGTAACTGCTCAGATGGTATTTCCTCACCAATCTGATGCTCATTTCAGGGCTTGGCCCTTCCCAACTGGAAATAGTTGAAGCAGAGGGGAAAGAGTACAAGGAAAGAATAGGACATGGAGACAAGAGGAGGCTGAGGACGCCGATGCAGCTCAAAGAGATTTCCACTAAGAGAGGAGAAGGAAAAAGAGATAACAAAGTACAGCAATGTATATAGTTAGAAGAAAATACCTTAAAGTGGAGGAGAGATCTGAGGTAAGAATAGGACAAGGTAGTTAAACTCATAAGCAGTAAACTGAGACTATGCTGGTGGGCTTCAGGAAACTACTGTACATACAGGACACATACAGTGTCTATGTAGTACTAAGTACTGCATTAAGTTTCAATACACTGTGACTAAGACAATGAGATACTTTTTATAGGTCCAAAAAGCAATGTTGGCTCACTGCTGGTAGCATGAGCAAGTTGACACTGTTGCTGCACAATGTTAGCACTCAGAATTAGACCAAATAATCTCCCAGGGACACAAAGGATTTCAGTGTCTACATTCTCCTGAAATAATAAGAGAATGAATCAGCAAGACAGTCTAAAAGAAAAACATGTATTGTCTTTTTCTTACAAAGACTGAACCTTTCATGAAGCCAAAAAGACGGCCCATTTTGGGTGTGATAAAATGAACGAGACAAGTGGTCACACAAAGGGACTCATAACGCCAAACCAGCTATTAAAATTTGTTATATCACGATGACCAAAGGGACCTTAATGGACTAGCAACATCCGCAATGGAAGCACGAAAAACACTAACTCTAACAGTTTCTGTCTGTAACGCACAGGTACAAAAAGAGCCACAATAAAAACAGCAGTTTTTCGACAAGGTTAGAACATCATGGTGCTGTGTGTGTGTGTGTGTGTGTGTGTGTGTGTGTGTGTGTGTGTGTGTTCAGGGGTGGGAGGCCATTTTTCTCATAGATGAAAAGCAGTCTAAAAACACAATCCATTATCATCCATTACAAGCCATTAGTTTTCCCACCGCACTCTTAAGTGAAACAATCCTGTTTATTGATGGAAAAATAAACCATCAGCAAGAAGGCGAGAGACAAATGAAATCAATGACGAATCTGCATACACAGAGCATACAAATAAGCAACGGACAAAAGACATGATGTGATTTATAGATGTATGCAGATGTGAGTGGTCTGTATTAACCTCTGTTTCATCAACACACAGTAAACTGATCACAATCTCCTTGCTCAGTTTCATTCTACCATTCATGCTTTCACTGCTTGGCTTTAAAAGACAGTAAATATTCAGTAGCGTGTGGTGAGACCCCCCCACCTCTCTCCCGCTCTCTCTCTCCCTCCCTCATACACAGCATGTTGCTGCTCTGCTGTGTTCTGGTGTTCTCTGGCTTGGTCTATGTGGTAGGAATGGGGGGAGGTGTCAGCAGCATAACAAATAACAAATGCTGTTTACTTTTAGTGAAACACTTCAGTGATGTGCAACTATGGATAAACAAGAGTTCTATATAAAAGGCCATGGCTAAACACTACAACAATATAGGTGCATTTTCCATGAAAGAAATGAATTTGTGGTCGAGTGTGTTCTCACTGATTTAAAAGAGCCTATCACCTATCCAGTCTTGCCTCCTGTGTGCATATTAAATCCATCCCTCATCTTCCAGCTCCATTCAGCAAAAATGATCTTGGCAATACTTTTTAAAAATCTCAACATTTATAAGGCTTGTTGACATTGGTTTACAAAAGAAATGCTCTAATCAGAGCAATAATTTGGACTAACCAGCCTTTGTTAAATGCATTTTTGCTTGGTCAGACCAGTAGTGATATTATCAGGATTTCAACTGATGATTTTTGTCAGTATCTATTGATCTCATGATCCTTTTCTCAATTAATCGATCGATCGAATGAATCTCTCTAAAGCGTCAGAAAACTGCGAGAAATGCCCATTTCCACTTCCAAAAGTTGATGTTATCAAATATCTTGTTTTGTCCCACCAACTAATCATATTCAACTCACCTTTAGAATGTTCTGTATTTTTACTTGAATATTGATTTTTCAATTCATTATTCATTATCAAAAAAGTTGCCAATTAATTTTCTGACATTTGACTAATCAATTCATCGATTAATCTCTGCAGTTCTAAACATTCTTCTACTGAACATTAAGAACTTCAAATACTCTTAGACAGAATAGCTGTTTTACTATTACAATGACCAACACTGAATTCATCAAAGGATGCAAGCAGGGGGGGAACATTTTATACTAAAAATACAAACTATTCAGTGTACAGTTACAATAGTATTACATCACAGATAATCCTGCATCTCACGATATATTACAACAAAAACATCTATGTCATATCATGATACCTGTGTAGCTGAAGAGGAAAAAGCCAAGATGTGTTCGGGTTCAGCCCAGGACAGTTTGCTCCTGAACTCACCCCACTGTGGGTACAGCCATTAAAGACAATTTGGCCTGAAAGGACAAACAGTCCAAGATTTGTTCAATGTTTAGAATATCTCTTTTATCTAAGACTGAATGTAGAACAACAGACAGGAACATCTGGACACCAGGTCGGCCACAGTTTATAGTATAAACTTCATCAAGCCAGTGCTCTTCCACACAGCAGACAGACACTGATGAAGGAAACTAAAGAGCAACACAATGGCTGGATTTATCAGAGCTGGAACAGTGATGCACAACTCTGCTCAGTCTGGTTCCATCTCATCCAGTCTGCTGGATCCTCAGTGGTCTCAACCAGCTTCAGCAGATCTGACTAAGTTGGGTTGGGTCAGCTTGGGTCACTTCCTCTGTGTGTAGTGCATTTTGGGGATCTGGTTGATCTCCACACAATGAGCAACAGGCCCAGCACAAACTGGCTCCCTGTGCTGCCAGAGGGAAGATTACATTCAAAACAGATAGCCACAGAGATAGCCATCACACTGCCAGCCAGCCCACATTCCCCTAAGCCTTCACACATTCAAACACACACACACACACTTAAACTGTTCAGACCAACAATAGCTCTGCACTACAAAAAAACGCAGCGTCCTCATTCATTTCGATGAACCCACTGGGTTGGCACAGAAGGGACTTTGGCAATAAGGTGCACGTTTGTTTATCAAAGAAGTTGTACCTCGCTCAAGTTGTGCCACAATACAATGTCAAGTCATTGGCACCGTGCTGGCCGGTGCATTCATGGTAGCTACAGAAGACACACCAACGCAGACCTTGTGTTTTTTTTTTGTTTTTTTTTTTGTTTTTTTAAACACAGGGCTGCCTGAACACCCACTTCTACTTCTACTATTCAACACACTGCTGGTGGCGAATATTGTTGACTTCTGAGCCAAATGGGAAAAAAAAGAAGCACATATCTGCTTGTCTGGCACATACACATATAAGGCAACAGCCAATATTTAGTGGTAATATTCCCCATCTCTGCACGTGACAGATTGTAACCACAAACAAAAGCTTGAGACACTGTACCTCTTCATTTAAAGCAAGAATAACCATTTGTCTGTGTGCCATTTTATATTAAGAGGAGGCCTTTGAAGGCAAGATGACCCAAAAGAGGGAATCTTATCTTCAGAAAACAAAACAGAAAGTACTTAACGTACTTAATTGTGGAACAAAGTCTCAAATCTTCAATGGCTGCTTATGAAAAACATTGTTTCACCAATTTCCTTTTTGCAAAAAAACCTGAGGTTTAACTTAAACAGTTCAACTTCATACTTTGAATATCATTTCTGAAATGAGTTCACAGCCAAATCTCACCACAACACCCCACCAACACTAAATGATAATGAACAAAATTAACAGAAATACAAATTACAAACTTAAAAATTATGTTTACACTACCTTATCTTCAACACCAAGTTACGACTGAACTAAGCAAGTTTTGCCAACTAGTCTGTATTACCTCTCGTCACAAGACTGTCTTCAGTCTGAAGGCTTGAAACAAGAACTACACTACAGGACAACAGCACACACACAAAGAGAAACATGCAGACAGTCTAACTGCACAAAGCCACATCCTCATATACAAGAGTCATACGTGTGGAAACCTGCAATTGACCACGTTAGAATACCTGCTCTCATATTTGTTACATTTTCCTCATTCTTTTAAACATTTGGTACTGTTTCCTAATTACTGTTAACCATTAATGGCCTATAACCCAAAACATTCAATCAACAGCAGCCTGGTCACACACATACAGACCACCCAGCCACCTTGAACATATTAATGACGTATCAGTGAAGATAGAGCAAATGCACAGTTGAAATCCTGCCTCATTCAAACACTGTGTGTGTGTGACACACACACACACACACACACACACACACACACACACACACACACACACACACACACACACACACACACTTACTTCAGAGGTGATTTATAAGGGCAGGGCCATCCTACTCTTTAAAACCTGAAAATACTGTAAGTTGACAGGAGCCACACAGCTGACCACAGGGTCTTGTAAATAAATTCCTAAAGAACAAGTCAGCTTTTATGGCTCCTCTGCAATTAGTACATAAGAAAAAGGACCCAGGTCTTAGCACTGCTTCCATTAGTGATTTCCAAAAGGTGCAATCACTAATACTTTATTACCTCTTTGCAAAAAAAATGACCATCAATTGTAGCAGCAAAGACACAGTAATCAATATCCACCACCCCTATGTTGCCACAGTGAGATTTAGGGTAATAATTTGATATCTGTTGTTCAAATAAATGCAAAGTGAAAATAAAAATGCACACGAAAGTCAAAATTTAAGCTTCATAGACAGATACAACTTCGCCCTGTGTTTTAGTTTGGTCCTGGTTTAGTTTCTCTCTCACTTTCAAACTCAATCAACAACAGTGACTGAAACAAAAAAATAGAGTTGAATCAAAACTTCTGACACAACCTCAACATAACGGTAACATTTCAAAGTTCACACAATAGTAACATAAGTTGATAATTACATTTTGTTAAGCGAAATATTCTCGATACTGGATCCAATCCCTGTATTTTCAATCATTATGCTACTCCCCCTGTATTTTCCTAAAGGACTCACCTATGCTGGTCTACAATTAAAATGCATAACATTGTCTCATTAATATATATGGTCTTTTTAATCTGCTGCTAGCTTTTAAACAAAGCTCAACTTAAAGAAATTTAGTTAACTAATGAATACACAGTCACAAATCAGTCACAGGGATCAGCTGTCAAAAAGCTCTTTGAATGGTCATTATGTTGTCATTAGTGTTGAGCACAGGTTTTGTGGAAAATAACTGAATCCATTAGATTTAGTTTTTTATTTTTATTTTAATGCAACTGTGTCATTTATCACAAGGAAATTGAGTTAAGTGACTTGACAGTGCTTCATAGCAAATTAGTCAAACAAATTCAGTTCAGTATCAGCAGATTTGACATATGAAAGGATATCGAAGGACTAGGGATAAAAAAAAAAACTTGCTTTCATCAATGTTGTTTTTTTTGTTGATGAAGGTCCATTGACTAAGAGGGGCAGACAAATAGCAAGTTTCGGTTGCAGCCACCACTCAGTAGGGAGGCCCAGACTTCAGCAGGATCTATCAGCTACTTGCACTCAAGTGACAGCAGGTAAACTAGACAGAACTGAACCATGAGCATAATTCACCAAGACATTCTTCTCATTTGTAAGAAGGGCTTTGGTTTCACCCAAATACTGCTTATCATCAAAGACAATAATCCACCTGATCCCACATAGATTTCACATTCCTCAGAGTTAAACATCATGTGATAAAAGTCGCCATCCTTTAGTATCCATCTAACTGACCCATAGAGACAAACTGAAACAAAACTACCATGTTACCTTCTACATTTCTAGTAATCAACTTCTTTTGGTTCCTCCTCCCTACCCTTTTATTATAAATATCCTAAAAGCTAATAAAAAAGGTAATTGAAACATTTTCAGAAGTCAGGAAAAAAGGCTTAGGATTGTTAGGAGTGACTGAAAGGTGAGCAATTTCCTGCTGCTGCAATGTGATTAAAATTCCTGTCTAACCTCAAAATGAGTTCTTAAAACTTATTATTGGGAGAACATTCCTTGGGATTTTCATTTGGGTCATAGCATAAATCACTAGCAAACTGTAGTGACAGGAGAGGATTGACAAAGAGAGATGGAGAAAAAAAGAGATGGGGGATAAAGAGAGAGAGTGAAAGAGAGCACTTAATAAAATCAATAAGCTTTTAGTGAAGGGAAAGGACTACTGCACTGTACTGTTCATGTCAACAAGTAAACCACCATCTCGACCTCATGAGTTCATCGAAAGGCAGAAGGAGTACTTTTAAGACTTTCTTTGCAAGATGGAGTGTAAAATACAATTAAACATTAGCTGTAATGTTTTATTTCATCTGTGGAATTAGACAGATTTAATTTCTATCACATTTACAGCTGCTTGCCTTTTTCTATCTCTAATTAAATAATCACATAACCTCCATCATGTATCCTGCTTTTCAACAACAAAGGTGCTGAGAGTGAGTACAGCGAACTGCGCATCCAGCAGAAATTGTGCACTTTAAAGAAGACAGTCAGGATTCAGGAAAGCAGGCAGGCTAGGTAAAATGTTGAATCACTGCAGCCCCTTGATAAAGACAAGAGACGTCACATGCAGCTGAGCCCTGCACTGTGTCCCACTGACAGAGGAGAGACAGACTGTGGCAGCCTGGCCACTGTCTGCTGGCTATCTAGGAAAACAATAACACTTTTCTTCCCTTGCAGCTGCCACAGCAACCAGTGAAATCCTCCAGCTTCAAACAGACTCTGAATACTGAGTAAAGCAACAAACACCCATTTAACAGCATGCATCTCTCACTAATATACTTTGATTCCACACTAGTGGAGAGATTTTCATCACATGTACCTGTGCTGAGACTTATGCAAATGTCATAAATTTGGTTGCAGCCTATCATATAAATATGAACAAAAAGAGTAAGGAAATAAGAGCTCTTACCCATCCTCCTCTCCATCAACAGACTTAAGACCAGCTGATGCAGTTAAGGCACTGGCGGTGGTGGTATTGCCCTCAGCTTCTTGACCCTGGCCAGTGATGGATCCAGATCCAGCCTCCCCTCCGGACAACTTGGGCAGCCCCAACAGAGCCGACTGGTGCTGGAGAAGCAACCGCTGGGCATCCTGCAGCTGAGTAGTGGTGAAAGTGGGCAGACTAGCATACAGGGCACTGGCCTGGGCAGCATGAGCGAGGGCCTGGGCACTGCTGTGCTCCTGGGACAAGCTGGCAGATGACGGCTGGCTGTGGGGAACAACCTGTGCGGGCATCCTACCACTATTCCCAGTGTTGTGGGCTTGGGGCTGGGCCTGGGGATCACTCTGAGGATTGGTAGGAGGCACACTCGGTGCAGACACTTGGCTCTGGTGGACTGTATTGGGCAGCTGGGCACCCAGGCCCGGGGTTTGGATTTGTGTGGGGAGTGACTGTGGCTTCTGCTGCTGACAATCCAGATGGCCAGGGTGGCTCTGAGGCTGCTGGCCAAGGCCTGCTACTCCAATATGCGAGGGAATAGTAGAGGTGGTGGCCTGAAGGGAGGAGGGCTGCTGGGGTTGTGTGTGGAGGAGTGCCTGTGACTGTTGAGGGCCTCCTATCATCTGACACGATCCATTAGCCGATCCACCTTGGTTGGACAGAGATTGAGAAGCAGCAGCTTGGGGGATACCTTGGTGTGGCTGGGTGTACTCAGGTGGCCTCACTTGCACTGGGGCTGCTTGGGGGGCAGCAGCTGGCTGCTGTGGCAGGGGGGCATAGCCTATCTTCTGCTGATGAACACCTACTAGGCCCTGCGTGGAGCCTGGAGGTTGATTAGCAACTGCCTGGGCATAGGTGAGCTGCTGCTGGGGTATAGAAGGTGTAGGGAGTCCAATGGTAGTCTGGTGGCCTTGCATGGGAGCAGGCTGATGAATGTTTGTAGGAGCCAAGGGGGCCACAGTAGTCTTCACATGTGAATGGGTAAGATCCTGGGCGTGCATGTGAGGTTGGGTTAGGGACACTCCCATGCTTAAGCCACTGGGGAGGATTCCTTGAAAACCCTGAGGAGGGGAGGCATAATCCTGGGCATGCTGGGGTACTGGGGGTCCCCCAGCCTCTCCACTGCACACACTCTCAGTATAATGGCTCAGTGTACTCATAGTGCTACTCACAGAACTACCACTTGTGCTTTCCCTCTCTGAAGCCCCAGCAAAACTCTCAGAGACATACTGACGCATGCTGAGAGATCCAGCATCAGATGCAGAGGAACTGGGAACAGAGGCTGGGGTTTCTTTGTCATAGAATTCAGTACATGTCCATCTGCCCTTCTTGAAGGGCTCAGAGCTAGAGTCCAGCTTCACCACCCTGAAGCGAGAACTGGTGGTAGCCACGGCAGGGGCTGGAGCTGGGGCAGGAGTAGATGATACAGAGGTTGTGGCCATGGCTGTGACAGGGGCACTCACAGGCTGCAGCACAGCAGATCCAACTCTTCCCTGGATCCCACTGGAGAGTCCCATTCCAGAGGCACTGACAGCAGCAGCAGCAGCAACAGCAGCAGAAGTTGTAGTAGTCATAGTAATGTTGGAGCTGATGTTTTGGTGTTGCTGGATCATGCCAATTTTAGTGGTGTTCATAAGGCTGCCCCCGGCTGCAACAGCGCCACCTCCGCTCCCCCCGTTGCTGCTTATCACATTGAGAGGAAAACCACCACTGCTACTGCTAGCACTTGTGCTGATCCCCCCTCTCACAGGCACGTTGGCAGAGCTCAACATATTCACATTACTAACGCTGCTGGTCTGGGGATTAACTATACTAACTGTAGTGCCTGTAACAGAGCTGTGCATTCCAGGGACAGATCCCAAGGCCACAACCCCCACAGGCTGAGCAACAATATTTGGAGGGGCAGTCTGGGAAACATTCTCTTGAGGGCCCCCCATATTAGAAGGCATTTTCTGGGTGACACAAGATAACGCTCCAGGAGTGAGGGCAGAGTGGATGCTCCCAGGCCCAGAGGACAGAGAGTAGACCTGCGCATGGTTAGGATGATGAGGGTGTTGATGGTGATGGTGCACAGTCCCATTCACCATGGCCCCACCATGCTGTTGAGCCTGGTTCAGTGCATGGGGGTGCGAAGGCTGGTTGGGGGAGACAGCCCCAGGGGTCTCTGCCTCATGGAAATTATTCAGTGTCTCCTCTGAAGAGCTTCTTTCTCCTCCGACTATGTCATTAGCTCGGGAGAGGGACACGTCCAGGATTTCAGAAGAAGACAGATCCTCTGTGTGGGACTCATCCAGGTCATCGTAGCTCTCTGTGTCCTCTGCAATACTGTTGTTGGTACTCACAGATATTTGTGCTGGAGTCACACTTGTGATCTGGAAACCACTCTTCTTTTTCATCTGAGCTCCGGCCGATTGTGCGGGCTGGGGCTGGGAATGCAGATTCAGGCTGTGGGGAGGCGGATGATGGGGACCCGGGGAGGATGAACCAGCAGGAGGTTGGCACTGAATCAACAGGGAGGGTTGATAATCATCGGCTGAGACGTGGCTGTTATTGACCACCGGGTTTGCAGGTGTTGACAGCGTGGAGCCGCTCCCGCTGCCTGTGTTACTACCCCTTCTGTGAAAGACAGCCGGGTGCGCCATCTTTCTAACACTGCCAGAGTCTCCTGCAGGGTCCGGATGATGCATTTCGAGAGAATCCGGGGGGTAGTTGGTCTCTGACAGTATGCAATAAGGTTGCAGTTCGTTAACGGCGCCGTTTTGACAAAACTACGGTCAACAGACAACACGATCAAAAATAAATATAAGTACTAAGCGTCGGGTGGCTGTTTTCAAATATCAGGCAAAGTTGTGCCAATATTTACAGCCTCTCATATACGATTCGGTGCTCTCCAGTGACAACGAGGCAGAAGAAGCTAGTGGCCGCTCGCTGAGTAGCTAGCAAGCTAACGTCAGCTGATGCCAGTTGTAATTCGCCGGCTAACTCCCACTGTTTTCCGTCTGTGAATTTGCTAAACACAAGCTAACATTTTGTGGATTTTCTAATGAGAAGCTATATTGTAATGAACACACGCAGTGAAAGCAGAATAGCTGCTGAGTAAGTTAGCGTTATATTAAATGCTAGCCTGACAGAGGAGTAACGTCAGCTAGCTAGCTGCCAGTCTCCATCACCGGCTAGCTAAACATAGACTGTGGTGAGTCGTTTTAACTGCTAGATTTGTTCAAAGAAAAGAAAATGAAAACACGCAACCTTTCATCCGGTGCACAGTGGTGTAAAAGCCAATACGATCACTGTATAGAGGCGGCCAAAGGTTTAATCCATTCCACTGAATCCTCGTTTTGGTGTTGGTTTTGCTGTATCACTGGTCCTCCCCAGCGGTAGCGTTGTTCAGTATGTAGCCTCCTGCACCGCTGCTGTGGCTCTGTGCTGTGACGGGACTGGAGGGGAGGGGTGCTCCGTAATATGGCGACCGCGCATGGTCTCTGCTGCCAGACATAAAGCAGTCTGGGAGAGGCGGCGACGAGCCCAACATCAACACCAACGAAAAGTGCCGGAAAGTGCCGAGTAAAGGGCGCTCCCTCAAACCAGTTCTGGGACATAGATAACAATAGACGATGTGTTTTTTCCTATTCAACTCAAGGAAACATGGAGATAGGGCAAGATATAGATTAAAATGAGATATATTAAAATTAAAATTTTGCATAATTTACAGAGTATGGTGCATTGTGACAGATTTAACTACCAAATGACATAATAAAGCAGATAAAATAAATTACGTCCTGACCAATCTGTAGCATTTAAAGGCCATTTGCATGTTGACAATACAGTAATATAGCAGAGGAAATAATTAAACCACCCGAAATGGCAATTCTACATTAAGTATGAACTAATAATCTAGGGATGTGGACTAATCCCGGAAGATAATGTAAAATAATATAGTATCACCCAATGAAAAGTAGAACAAATATCATCTAGGCTGTAAACATTTGTTGTTGGTTGAGCAAAACATCAACATCACAACAATGTTTCTGAAACAAAGGTGGGCGGAGAGCTGCTAGATCTCTCTGCAGACACAGGTGTTAACTACACTGAAGGATTTTTCTACACACAGGTACTGTTTGGGGCCTCTCTCTCTCTCTCTCTCTCTCTCTCCCTCTCTCTTTCTCTCTCTCTCTCCCTCTCTCTCTCTCTCTCCCTCTCTCTTTCTCTCTCTCTCTCTCTCTTTCTCTCTCTCTCTCTCTCTCTCTGTCTCGCTCTGGTGTGTTTGACAGAGAGACGCTGAGAGAAATGTACACATTTGTTGGTCTGTAATGTTGCCACTGTAGGTCAATGAACTCTCGTGTTAAACTAGTCAAGCATCTCCATTTTCTGTGTTCTGGTCTCTTCTGTTCGTGTGTGGATATAAAGACCCTGTTGTAATTCTAACCCCTTTCAATTAATATTTTCTCTTCACTTCTCTTCTCTTCTCTTCTGTTCTCTTCTCTAGATAGATAGATAGAAAGATAGATAGATAGATACTTTATTTATGCCCCAGGGGAAATGAATGTGTCCATTAGCTCACTGTTGATTATAATAGTAATAATAATAATAATAGTAATAATAAAAACAGTTAATAATAAATAAACAATAGCTCGATAGGTAGGACAAAGTGCTTCACTGCAATGGCACAGATGAATGCTGGACTTGTTGGTACAGCAAATATACAGTAGGCTAGACTGGGCTCCAAAAGTCTGAGACCAGTAAAGTGGTTTAAGTTATAAACAGGTAAAACACTCAAAAGTAATTTTCATCACTAAAGTAAGCTAAAGTAAACTAAACTGAATTGTCTCTGCGTATAGCAGGAGGCAAGACAGCAGGTTCTTCAGAGATGAGTCACTCCCATGAAGATGTTTGAACATCCTAAGTTGAAGATTTGGGCCTTATTTTGGGGTCTATAATCTTTAATATACTAAATATTTAGCCAATACATCAATATTTCCAGGTTTATATCATAGATGTCCAGCCTGACCATCATAATACACTTCATTTATCTTTATAAATTTGACTAAATACACGGATGCTTTAATGCAAGTGCACCTGGAGCTCTCTGTATGGCTGTGTTTATTTGAGACATATGTGGCTTTTGCAAAAGGGTGAAACAATCTGCAAAATGTCTGAAAATGGCTAAATGTTGCATTTAAGATTGTTGACCAATCTTTCCTTTGGGTAGTTAATGTACAAATATGAGACATTTTGCTGAGTTTGTCAGTTTTAGGATTTGGGAAAAATATAAATCCTAAGAATATTTGTCAAAGCCTTGGGTGGAAGAGAAGCAGGGAGGGAAATGCTAGAAATAGAGAGAGGAGGAGTTGAGGTAAAAAGAGAGACGAAGGACAGAGCAGTGGTTAGTGAGGGAGGTGGAGGAATGAGAAGAGAGAGAAGAGAGGAAGAGATTGACTGTCAGGCAAGCAGACAGGCTATGTCCATCGATACAAATGATAGAGGACGAGAGACAGCAGGAGCCTAGTGCAGTGTAAGCGTCTGGTGCGGTCAGCAGCTTTAAATCACACTGGCACTCCACAACAAAAAAACACACAGCACTATTGTGCCGCCGCCCCAGCAATAATGAACAATTTATACACTGGACTCTGCATTCATTTTGTAAATACTCTGCTCCCTTTCTGACTGGAAGTAATAATCCACAGTGTTTCTATATGAAGAAATAAAAACCTTATGCTAATTATAGTTGAAAAACATACTGATTGCGCATGCGCTATACAATGTTTGCTTCTTATTTAATTCCAGAAGAACTGAGCAGCAAGAGGAGGCTGTAACTCAGGTGGAAGGCAAGTTGGCTCTTAATTTTGGGTTGACAGTTCGCTGCCAGGCAGCTCGTCCTTTCTACATGTCTCTTAACTCCAAACTGCTACCATAAATCACTCTGGAGGAAATAAAATCTGTTGAATGAATGTAATGTAATATGGTTAGCATGAGCTAAATTAGCAACAACAAAATCAAACCTTATCATTGCTGTCTGCCAAACAGAAAATCTTCTTCTTTTGAAAGAAGATGAAAGTTCCCAAGAAAGTTGACAAACAAATTTAAAGATTCCCGCTGATGTGCTCTACAGTCAGTAATTATCAACCACAGTCAAAACATGTCATAACATGGAGCATGACAAATCTGTATGTCTTGTATGGATTTCAAAGATTTCAAACCTCAGTGTCTTCTTTCTTTTGGAATAAGGCAGTTTAGTGTAGATGCTTTTTTGTGATTATTATTTATCATATTAATCAAGTTTGTTGGTCAAGTACTGTGTGATCACATATGCAAGGAATATATACGACCCTGGTTGAAAGCAGTAGCTCTCAGTATAGTTAGGCTACATGCAGGGCCAAAACAAACATACAGGAAGATACACCTGTTATGTGCAATTCAGATTAACAGTGGAATAAATGGTTCCAAGTGTAGTATGTGAAGTATTCCAGTTGTCCTCAACATGTACATTTTCTAATGTATGTGGTGTGATATATCACTCAGCTGACTTTGAGAATTGCCTTGTTCAAGCCAACAGCAAACTCTCTGAATAACTATGAGCCATGGCCTGCTGAAGGACAAGTAATTTGGATGTTTTGAGCATAAAAACCCAGATCTGTCAGAGTGGAGTTGTAATGACGTGCCCATGCCCAGTGATGCGGGGCAGGGTGTCTGTGTCTCTGTCTGGGGTTTGTGTCCACTGATCCTCCCCTGCTCTGAATGGAGGCCAGAATACATGCTGGCTTTATTTGTACTGGGTGATCCTCCCAGCAGAAGTGTCTCTGTTACTAGATGCCCTGGCCCACCACACTCATTCATGAATTGTTCTTCCCACACATACTGTAGTCTAAACCTAACCTGGCACTGCTGTACTTCACTGTCATGAAGAGAGAAGAATGATGAAATCTTATGAATTTGAATGGCTGGCAGATGATGCAATGGCACTGAAAAAAGCGGTCAGGGAAACAAACCACGCAGTAAATTACAATACATTTTCACTGTTCCACACATACGTACCTGGATCATGTAGATTGCCGAAGGTCACTCCAAAAGTACTAAGCATCCACTTTGTAAGTTCATATTTGATGATTTAAACATCCAGTCATCCAGTTGCTGTCCTCTGCATATCTCATTTACACTCCACCCTGGAATATAATCTATAATCCATATTTTTATCTGTGATTCACTGAGAGAATTGCATTTTTTGTAATAATTATTAATACTAAAATCAAAGGGTTTAGTATTAATGTGTAATATAATGTCATGACCATGTCAGACCACGTGTTTTATGTTCCATGTAAATGTCACATGGAAACCTACACAGTCAGAAGTGTATTGTCTTACACATAACCTTTCAGTGTTTGTTTTGCTCTTCTGTCTGAATGAGGGTAAAGACCCGAGGACATGTTCTGTTCTTATGTACAACAACCAGCAGACTCACATAACATGTCTCCAAAGACAAGCAAGGTCCTGGAGTCTGATCTCTGACTGTCCCATCAGTAAAATTTAAACACTACTACAACAACTGACTGCTTTTGTGGTGGGAACTTGTGAAGTACTCACTGTGTAAAATAGCACAGTGTTTCCCTCATAATGTGCTACTATGGAACAAGGATACACTGTAAGTATTTACTTGGCAGTGTTATAGGTGTTAAAGCAAAGCACTCCTCAATAAGAGTAAGTGGATTGCCTTCAAAATGATAATGTAAGACGGATTACAAAAAATGGTTGTTTATTCATTATTGCATTATAGGACTAGCATAAAGTCAGCACAATGAATTAAACAAAGCAGTAACTTTAGATCAGCATGCTTGACTGATGAGTGAAAGGGAAACTTGAGAGCAGCTGGTGGACAAACTCTATTTAATAATGAAGGAGAGAATATAAGATGGCACTGACTCACATTCATGTCAGCAGAAACTATTTATGTACATTAGGGTTCATAAGTCCAAGACCACTTACCCATTAAGTTATTTTATTGAAATTCTTTAAAGGAAAGTTAAGGATTTGTAGAAACACATAATGTTGATCACAGATACCATTAGCAATAGTCTTCTTTTTGCATTTGATGGCAGGTAAAGTGAAAATCAGTGAAGAGCTGATATTAATTCAACCTTGCACATAAACCATGTTTTCTCTGCAATTTGACAGGTTTCTTGTTTATGTAGATGTTATTATATCACAGGGGACACTGTTATTTAGAAATATATCAAATAAGTATGAGTACAGACGTGTTAGATATCTCCCACAACCCTTACCACCTGTCAAGAGTCCCAACAAGACACTGTAAATAATTGTCATTTCTTTTCCATAAATTATGATATGGTGAAAAAAAGACCTTATAGCACCCTCATCAGTTCAATCAGTGTATTTCTGAAATACTAAAACTGTGAAGATGCATCGTCCCTCCAGGTTTCATGTACATATACTGCTAATGACTGCAGTCTCATCAACAATATCAAACATATACTCTTCTAAATCTGAAGTAGCAGCAATGGTGTGCTACTGCTGCCCGGTTAGACATGTAGTGTAGGACAGAAGAGCATATGTGTACATTATGCAGAATGTAGACATCTACTGTAGCTCTGACAGCCTGACATGAAATCTGCCAGATGACTTCACACCTCACACAGACAGTTTCTCCACCGGAGGGAGCCACACTTCAGTATTCAAGTGTGTATAGGAGAGAATGTTCATTGAGTTTACAAGGGAAGGTCCACAGTACACTGTATATAAAAGCCAATAAACAAATCCTATTCAGAATTCAGCTTTACAGAGAAACACTTTTAATCTGTGGCCAACAACAAACATCCAACTTCCCCAGAGAATCATGTGCTTGCTATTCAAAACAATATAGATCATGCAGGCGGCCTGAAGAGATGGCTTTTTCTTATTGATATATTTGCAAGTATATCTAGAGTTTACAGAGATCAATACCGTGAATGAAGTTATATTACCAACACTATAATCAGATGACTGAAAACAGAAAAAAAACAAACATCTGGCCTGACAAATCTTTTATATCAATCTGAGTGATCGGGAACAAACAGCTTAAATCCATGGATATGCCTTGTCTTTTGTGAAAATAGTGATGGTTAATTGGGAAGAATGTTGTTAGAAATAACATAATATGCACAAAATCTGCTGTTCTTCCCATCCTCTTTACTGGCAAATCAATTTATGTGCATGAAAAACAAACTGTCGCTATACTGGCTTTGCAATCAAGGCATATGAACCAGAGAAGATTGAAAAGGCAGAATGATTTGGGCTACATTTACAAGCTAATGGTTGTTGGATAACGGATGAAATCTATTTACATAAAAATAATTGTATTCTAGCAGTAAACCGTAGTCAAGGTCTTAAATCCCTTTCCAAAATCATTCTGTTTTTGTTGGAAACTTTCCTTTTCTTTTTGGCTACCTATTTTAAAGACTGTTTCTGCCAACCAGGAGCTACCATGGCAACAGTCCTTCAATGAACTATGAGCTCTTAGTGTAGAGATTATAACAATGACGATCATGTTTTATATTAGAATAATATTAAATCATGTCAGGTTCTGGAGAAATCCTCTTGCTTGATCAGTCTATCAAAATAATAATAATAATAATATCACAGAGATTGTTGTTTAGCATCTGAAGGTTAGGGTTTATTGATGGATACGGTTCAGAGTAGTGTGCTGGCATTTAATTCTGTGGTAGATTTATCACCCTGGTCTTGCCCTGACACAGTATATACCCAGACTGTGGACAAAAATGTGCCTACCTCAAAGCGAGGATGACCTTGAGCGGAAAGCCAAAACCCTCAGCCAGTCAGTGCCAAGTTCATTTTATCCCTGATGAAAAGGGATTTCTGGATCTTTCAACCAGCAGAGGACTGATAGAGGATTTCAGAATTTTCACTGAGTTTCAAACTTGGGTAATAATAGGAAGCTAGGCTTAAGATTCATTGTTTCCCTAAGCATGCTCTCTCTCTCTCTCTCTCTCTCTCTCTCTCTCTATCTCTCTCTCTCTCTCACACACACACACACACACACACACACACACACACACACTTGTATCTCTATCTTTGTAAAGACACTCCTTGACATAAGGCATTCCCTGGCCCCTTACCCTCACCTGAATTACATCACAACTAAATGTCTAAACCTGACTCAAACCTAAACCTGATTCTAACATGACCCCTGAAATCAAGCCTCAGTCCTTAAACCCTCTATAACTGTAACTGGTCCTCACAAAGATGAAAGTACAAGCACAGGCACATACAAACACACTTTCAACACATTCCAATAATGCTGATAAACTGCGTGCAGAAAAGAAGCTGGGACACTTTGGAGGCTGTGACTTGACGTCTTGATGTAGATCAGAGTTTTCTCTGTGTTGAGCTTTATGTGAAAGTGGTGACGGCTTGTCAGCTGACAGAGAGGACTCAGAGTTTTCTCTCACCAAAATCTTTGTGTTGCAGCGATTAGGCTGTTTTTTTCTAGGTCACACTGCTGAGAGATCCATATGGGGAACAGGAAGTTGATATTGCTCCGCATCCACAGACCAGTGCCAACTCCTAAAAATCTTTGCTGCCAAGGACAACACATGTACATTATTTCTACATGGAGGTCTTAGTAAGTGTTTAATTTCAGAATGCTGAAATTGAAAATGAAATTCCTGCTGAATGTGCAGGCTTTATACCAGTTAAAAACTAAATCAGTTGAACATCGTCTTTACTTGGCCTTTGAGAATCTTAAGACTGCACAAATACCAAGGCTATTTTTGCTGTTTTTATCATCTTACTATAGTGGGGTTAAACAGGGTGGTTGCTAGAGGAAAGGCCATGAGGACATTAGATATTAAAACAATGCATCCCCTTGGGAGCATGAATGTGCTTAACAAATTTCATGGCAATCTTCCAATTAGACCATGAGATATCCTGCACGTAAAACACATACTTTGGCTGTAGAGTGGTGAAAGATGAAAGGTCAGCGTGAGCGTCTAAGCAATTCAAATGGAAAGTGAACAATTTCTGAGGAGCATGTGTGGCAATTTTTGCCAATTTCTTGTGTGAAACTGGATCTTTTATCCCAATGGTTGATGACAAAGTTCAGTGTGTCCAAATCAGGATTCATCTTCTGGTGTTCATAAACATTATGGCAATCTGGCCTGCCTTGGTCATGTGACTCTGTGACTGGTCCAAAGTGCTGGATAAAATGTACCAATTAACTAGCTGACATCTCCGTCCTTAAGACTGACGTGTCAAAATCAATATTTTTAAAGAGCAGAAGAGGACGAAGAAACTTGACAGGGTGATTTGAAATGACAAATATCCATCCTCTTGGGACCATATGCCTTATACCTCTTCAAGATAACCACAACATGCATCCTCTGTCATTACATTTCTCAGAGAACAGCCATGGCATCTAAGACTGGATGGTGTACAATCCTGCTACCTACCTGTTCTCTGTTTTATTTTCATATGTACGTGACTTCATGTAAGCAGAAAAAATATATAATGGAGTATATAACAACAGCCATAATTTAAAAAAAAAATGTATAAATAAATGAATAAAAATGTCAGACTTTTCATTCATTCATTCATTCATTTATCAATTCATTCAGTCATTCATACAGTAGTGCTATGTCTAGTTCTAGCAGTTATCCACAAGGTGGCAGTACATACAAACCAGCTGCGGTGGTAAAGGACAGTGCCGCCCTATCCACCACTAAATTAAAGATGTAATTAAAGATGGTGCGTTTAAGATAAGCTGTCTTTGTCTCTGTCTTCTCTACTTTACAAACAGTTCATTACAACTGCATAATCCTAAGAAATTCTAACATTTTCATCCAGATCTCTCCAGAGATGATCGTGGTTTAGACACTTCTTATTATACGTTTTTGTATGTAACTTCACATCAGTCCAGATACACATCAGTTCACATGTTTGCTTTTTCTCATATCATCTAGCTCTGAAAAAAGGTGAGACATGGACAAAGAGCAGGTCATGGGACAGTATCTTATCAAGTCATACACACATTTATCTGATTCAAAGCAGAAAAAGGATAGTAAGGATAAAGTCAGCAAACTGAGCTTCAATAGTGAATGCCAGAGGCAAAGGGGTCTTAGTGTCCTGGTGATAATGTAATATTTATCAAAACTATTTAATTCTAAAATGACTCTGACTTTCATTGCATTCACTCTCGCTGCCTTAATCATACACAAATGTTTACCAGCAGTTGTGTTAGCAGCATGGCACATGTTAATTTTCACTTAATATTAAGTAACTGAGGCTCAATGCATGTGTTTTTATGTACTCAGCATTGTCATAAATGTTTTATTTACCCGCATTGTATTTTCTGATAGGGCAAACTAATGCTAATGCAGTTTGCAAATGCACTAATTACATTCAAGCCACACTCCAATGATTCATGTTAATGACTTTGGAAGCTAATGTAGATTTACTCTGGTCTCAAGCTCACCATACATAATTTATTTAGTGAAATAATTAGTCCAGTGCAGAACCGGCTTACCTCTTTATATGATCTGTAAGCAGTGACTTCAAGTCACTTGGGGCTCTTCAAATATTATTTCTGAAACCCCATTTTACCGAGAATTTTTATTTATTTATTTATTTTTATCACAGTGTAATTGAAGTAAACAATGAAATACTAGAAGACGATATCATCTCTATGACCGGTTTGAGTATCTGGCTTTCTTTTATAATTCTGTATATTACAAGTCAGTCATAACCAAACACGTCAAACACGACTCATGTGTCACTCAGACATCCTCAGCACTTTGGCAGGATCAAACTCAGACATCACTGAAGAAAACATCACATGCCTGGTTAGTGTCAGGAGAGACATCCATTTTGTTTTATTGTGGACGGAAAATTTCATATTTTTCTCAATGCTGACATACTGTACACTGGAAGGAAGAATATCTCCCGCTTGTGGATATAGAGGTAGTCGAAAATTATGAAAACGTGGGGGAAAGACATCAGCGATAGACAGTAAAGGGTGGAACACTTCATCACATTTGATGTTTACACATTATATTATCGTCTTCACAAGTGCTGCTGTAGGACCAACTGGACTGTACAGTTGTAGACAAGTGCAGGCTTTCTGTTGATCCACATGGTGATGCTTCTAGTCTCTGTTAAATAGGGAGACAAAAATGTTTAAGTCTTTTCATTAAAATAATGCATATGCATGCATTTTTCAAATAATGATAAAAGACAAAGTCAAGAGTATAAAAGTGCATATGAAATAGATAAAATCATTAAATCATAATAATATTATAGACCCATAGAAATTTAGAAAACAAGCCACAAGAATATTAATACAACTAAATTTTGAGTATCAGTGTGTTTCATGTCTTTAAAAAGTTCAAACATAATTATTACTGCCAGTAAATCTTAAATGCAAATTGACTTGTTAATTTGTTGCTTCACTTAAAATCCACTTAAACATTTTGACGAGTAAGCACTCTATTTAATTATGCTTGTTTTATATTTGCTCTCCCCTCTTCTTTGACATTTAATTTTAAAAGATGTTTGATAATGTTAAGATGGTACATTTAACTGTAATTCAAATCTTTCAATAAATATCGGAAAGGAGATGCAGAAGATTTCTTTGCAGGCCGTCACAGAGTGAGATGGCAGACAGATTCCTCTCGTAAGATGGTAGTCTGGTGGTTTAATTGCTAATGATGAAATGAACGTGTGGGCTACAGTCCATCCAGGAAGCCACCTGCTTTATCAACATGTTATATATTCATTACCATGCTTGACCGTGGATTTAAGTGGCCTGATAATCAGACTGAATTACAAATTTGTTTCACTTTACGGAATAAATCAGAGATGTGGGTGGTGACTCAAGAGGCCTTGACTTTAGAGTTCAGAAGTTGTCATGAGCTCTTGTGGCAATATGACCTCAGTCCATAGCGCTTTTAAAATTATTATGACAAGAACATTTTGTTAGACGCTGGTAGCAGTTGCAGGTGGAGTAACAAGACTATATAATTAATTTGCCCATCATGGTCTGACTACATGCAATCTGCAAAGGGACTTTGAGGCAAAAATGAGCTATTGATCTCCTTTCAACCTTTTGCCCCCCCCCCCACTTGCATGGTGTGCAGTATTTCTCTGTTAGATTAATACATGACCCTACTCTGCTGTGTGGCAACTCTACTGAATGCCAACTAAATTGAATATATGCACAGTATAAGCACATTATTAAATCAAATAAGGAAGATCTGAGATTTCGACAGAGGTTCCCTCTTCAACAAAAGGCATCAGATTCAGTTGTAAAAGTGACCCAACCAGTCAATATAATGTTTTAGTGTTGATTATTCTCAAACCATTAAAACTGATTACATTACACTACTGATACAATTGAATATATCACCTCAAACTGATTATCACACAGTTATGTGATTGTCTTAATAAGGGAAAATCACGTCAATCAATTTTTATTAATAGCCTGCAGTTCACAAAATCACATCTGAGTCATTTGTGTTTGACTTGTCATTATGTACTTTTTCCGTCTTTGTCTTTTGTATCTTATTCTTAATATTAACATAAATTCAATGATAAATAAAGATCAAATCGTTGTTGTAAATTAATAAAGCTGTTACGTTGTGTGCCTATTATGTAGTCCACAGAAGTGTTGATATTCTGAGTTTTATTTTGAAAGATGAAACAGGAAGTTTTATTTTGTAGTTTATTCTGGTTAAATTGGGTACCGGGCTCTAAATTGAGACGTTAACGTCACGAGCACTCTGCTATCTGTAGTTCACCCCTGAGCTCTGAACGTTGACACAATGTCAGATAAAATGGAGGTTAACCTATCCGGAGTCAAACAAAGTAAAGGCGTGTGGCTTGTAAAGGTTTGTTCAACTGCAAATGTAGCAAAGTAACCGAAGTAGCACATTATTTCAGTACAGTAAAAAGTGTTTATATATATATATATTAACGGAATAAGTTTGTCAACTGAAGCTAAGCTAGCAAGCAATTTAACTGAACGAATTATATTAACTTACTAAATTGAGCACTGCTTGTCAGTGTCATTCTCATAGAAATAGGAAAAATTGGAATAAAAGTGATTAATTAAAACTGTAAAGAGATGTGTTTTGTTGAGTCTGTTTTGTGTGTATGTAACTAAAGTTGGATCATATTCCTCACCAGGTTCCCAAGTATTTATCTCAGCAATGGGACAAGGCCACAGAAAGGGGAGAAGTTGGAAAGATTACAATTGGAAAGTATGTGCGTAACTTTTCATTAAGAAGCCTCTAATACATTTTATTGTTCTCTTCATATGATTATCAGTATTAGAGCTGCTACAGTTAGTCCATTAATTGATTAGTTAATCTGTTAATGGACAGAAAATTCTTCAGCAGCTATTTTGAAAAGGGAATAATGGTTCTAATTATTAAAAAAATATATTTGCCAGTTTCATCTTCTCAGGTTTGAGTATTTAATGCTTATCTTTTGCATACATGATGGTAAACTGAATATATTGAGTTTTGAAATGTTGATTAGACAGAACAAGCCATATGAAGATCTTGGACTGTGAGAAATTTGACAGGGTATTTTTCGCTAGTTTCTGACATTTTATGAACAAAATGATTAATCAATTTATCAGGAATATAATTGGCAGATTCATCAACAATAATAGCCATTAGGTACAGCCCTAAATCGTATCAGTGATGTACACTTTTTCTGTCTTCTCATACACCTGACAGAAAGCAAGACAAAACAGAGGTGAGACAACTTCATATGATACTTCACAGACAGTTTGTGCAGTATACCTGTACAACTTTCGGCATGGGGGGGGGGGTTAGTGGCAGTGATTGACACATTGATAAACTGATAATCTAAGCCCTTTTCACTTATTTGGTGAATTAACAAGCACATTGATTCAGCCAGCCTGACTCTTAATTACTTGTTGCTAATGATCGTTTTTGCCAGATTATACTGCCTTTTTCCGTTGTCTTCCTATTTCTTCTTTGTTTTCATGTTTGTTCTGTCAGTGTTTGCTGCTGCACTGAACACTGACTTCTCTGGGGTATCAGTTTCATCATGTCATATTTGACCTTATGTGGTGAATAGAAGTCAGCAATGTCTTGACTCAGCTGTGTTTCTCAGGTATGTTTCAGCCTGAATGCGGAGCTGAGTGCCTTGGGTGCTGTGGGGGAGAAAGATGGAACACTGCAGGTCCCAAGGGATCATCCCTTCACTATGCACACAGTGGGTGGACAGACCATGGCTGTCTTCAGCCAGAGCGACACAGGTCAGTCTGCATCTCAACTTTTCCAGCCCCTTGCCTCTCTGTTTCTTTTGTGCTACATAATATAATCTGAAACGCGTGCTTGACAGGTTGTTAGAGGGTTCAAACTGAAATAGATTTGACAATATATGTGAGTCGTGTAATGGTCCACAGGGCAGTGTGGTTTTTCTTGATTCAGAATGAGCATGTTGCGGTTTCCCAGAAGAAAAAGAACATAATATAAAAAAGTTTGTCTTAAATCTAAAATGTAGTCAGAGTTACAAGTTTGGTTGACTGTCTTGCACAAGCTAAACCAGTTTAAAATGTCTTTTTTAATTAATTTGGATGGAGAGACAAATCCTGAAGCTTCTCTTTTGACAGATAATAGAGAATGAACTCACAGGGAATTTACTCAGCACAGTTCCATATCACATGACATGTAGCCTTAGTTCTTCCAGTTTCATAGGTTTTCTGGCTTTGCTACATTGATTGCACTTTGAAATTCATGAAAACAATGAGAGTGGCTTCTGCTTTATGGAAGATGTTTGCTGCCAGGCATGATGTGTCATACTGCTTATGAGCTAGCAGGATTGGCAGGAATTTGCATCAGACACAGAGCTTAAAAATAGCTTAAACTGTACGGTTTAGTGTCTAACAGCATGTGACCTGAGAATTACAATAGATCATGATGTTACTTTAAATGGGATAGCTTTATAGTTAACTTTCATGTAACAGAGTAATACAATAAAATGATAAGGAACTTGATTTAATTAATATTTCAAGACAATACAAGGTAAATGACAGAAAAATCAAACAGAAAAGGTGGTTAAAATCAAAGATAAAAATATTCTGTTACTTATTAAAAACTTCAAAATGTCAAGGGCAATTCTTTACCTCCCAGGTTGCCAGTGCTCAGTAACAATGAAAGTACTGGTAGGGCAGCTTAAACATGGCATGTTCTAAAGGAAAATCAGGAAAGTTATTGGTGAATTATATTGCATGATTCAACTTTTCTCAACTTTTATGAAAGCCAACTGCAAAAATGTGCTGCATAAGATGGACACAGCAGAATCATGAATTAGCTCATGCTGATAATGTGTGATGTATTGCAGAGAAGCCAGAGTTGTTGTTGACAGACAATCCAATATATTTAAGGTCCAAAATCAATGTTTGATATGCTACGATTTATGTAACAGATTTGAAAGTAGTGACTTAGTAGTGTGTTATTTGTCCATGGTGCATGTGGAGGTCAGCGAGAGTATTTTTTTTTTTCTCGGGTTAATAAGCTGTTTTTATCCCCAAGTGTTTTGTTACAGTATCATTTTGGCTGTGTTGGGGCCAAACCACACAGCATATAGATTTTACATGCCTTTCCCCAGTGTAGTCATGTGTTTAAATTCACTTCTATGTGAAGTTAACCAGCAATTTTTAAGTGGCCAGTGGCATTTATGACTTTGGTGGTTCAAATTTCAGCGCAAATGGAGTCAGTTTCCTGTAATAATCATAGTGTGAAATGGTCTTTGCTCTCTCCGGTGCCATCAGGGTCAAGCTTTTGAACTGTAAATGTCAACAAGGAGTGGACGGAACTTGTCATGACCCCACAAGTACATTGATTTAAATTAGAGGAACAGCCGAGAGAAACAGGAAACATTTAAATAATTGTCTCATTAAGCAGCTGAGCAGACAGTAAAACAAGATACAGGCAGAGAAGGAGCACATCAATTACATTACTTTTGTTAGCAGGACATCCCTTGGTAGTGGAGAAAATACACTGGAGCACTATGTTGTTTTGGTCAGTATGGTACATATATAGCTGAATCCATTCGTACTGTTAGTTAACTCCAAACTGGATGTTGTGTAAGTGAAAACGAGAAAGGAAAAAAAAAACGACACTATTTGGATTTTTCTTTTCTTTTTTCAGGCCACAAAAACGAATCATTTTCCAGTTCCTGTACAACCTTGTGTGCTCGCAATGAACAAATATATTCTCCAGTATTTTGAGGGATATTACTCAATCCTTTTAAATGTTTTGATGGAAGCTTGTATAATGGCATAGGAAAGAAAAGTAAATTAGATTAAAAAGATGTTAGTGTAGTAGATCTATTAACAATACTTCAGATGTGCAAAAAGAGTTGAATTAAACTAAACAATGAGGTGAAAGGCTCTGGAAAGCTGAATGGAGCTGCAGATTTATCTGCTTTTGATAATACCTGCTTTAAGGGGCATTTGCAAACATTTATGTGCTAATCAACTAATCAAAAGAGTGAAGAGAAAAGGAAAAAGTGAGAGAACACAGCACACATGAGTGAACAGCTGAAAATGACCAAGCAAGAGAGGTAACCTGCACTGAAACTGAGATTCAGCTGTGGAGGTTTAGTAGAGATTAGGAAGGAACTAGAGCTGCAGACTGGAGTCTTGCAGTGGCCTCCAGATATTAACCTGCGAGAACATTTAGTATAAAATACATGTGTCTGATGTATGTATATATGAAAAGGGTATTACTGAGCAAGGTAACTGGCAGGAAATTTGAATTGCTGCATGTTAAGGCTCTGACTCTCTCTTTTCACCAGGGTATATTCGACAGCCACAACGTTTATTCTATCACCGCCCTCATGCACTTTAGATGCACCCACACTTGCATGTGCGTTAATACCTCCTACATGTGATAATGGATTTTTCTCTTTCATGTTTTTTTTCCTGTTATTTCAGTCTCTTATTACTACCAAAAACAGCAACGCTTCAAAATGCTCTGCAATGATTTTTTTCTTCAAAAATTCTGTTGGATTATTGAAAAATACATCCAGACTCAAATAAAACTACTAAAATTTTGTATTTTATTGTCAGAGAGGATCATCAGTGTTATTTTCTTGTGTTTGTTAACCGTGGAAACATGGCATTCAGGAGGCGTGAAAGTCTCTTGGCTTTTATCTTAAAGGTGTCAGTGCTCCAGATGGCTGGCTTCACTGTGAAAGTGCGCGGGAAACAGAAGTAGGAATATGTCCTCAGAGATATGATGGTGTGTAGTTTCTATTTACCTGACTGACGCTCAGCTCCACCCCCACTGACCCGCAGAAAGGTGTATGGTATGATACTGGTCTCCCACTCACTTTCCTGTGGTCTTACTCTTTTAAAATACGAAAGCGTGCACACACACACACACACACACACACGTACAAAAACAAGATTCTGTGCTATCCAACCTCACTGTACCTGCACTTATACACTTGCAATGGTTTGATCTGCACTTGCGTCCTCACTTTCACACTTTTTGCCTCTCACGTACTCCGGTTTTACAGATTCTTGACGCCTCAGAAAGAGTGAGTCTACATTTTTCATTTTGAAATATTAGATTTACATGTGTGAAATCTAGTTTGAAATCTTGTCAGTTTTTACTATATTACCTTCACATATGCTCCTTGTAAAACTTATTTTTTAATTTTCAATTCAGAAGATTAATGTAGACATCAAACACAATGTTTGAAGTCGGACAAACTTCAAAAGAAGTTTTAGCTGTCTCAGTAACAAGGACATTGCCCAGTTAAATCATGAAAGAATATACCACAGTGTTAATACAATTAATGTTGTCACAATACCAAGATGATGACTTTGATACAATACCTACATAAATATCTCCATACTGATACTGAACAATACCATGTGTCTGTTCTCATTAATTGGTCATTTTTACATCAAATTTTACTAAATAGAGATCTAAAAGATGCGCTCATTACAGAGCTGACCTCCACCAAGGAGTTGAGTAATTTATGTTCAGTCTACTTTTGTGCAACTATTGAATAATCCTGGACTGGGCATGAAGTCAACGACTTGCATTTTATGTAATTTATATTTATCCACGATCTGAATCATGAAACTCAGGAAATACAGCTCTTGAGACATTTATCAAATGGGGTATGGTACTGTTTTTAACAGCAGGTTATTGCGATACTCTTCTAGTATCAGTATACCATGCAACACTAAATACAATACCACTTAACTAGAGTACTTCTGCTATGATAGGTCTCTTTCTACTGCCCTTCTAACATTACTGTGACGTTACAGTACCCCCACCACATAATGGGCAAAGCCCACAAATTCTGTGCTCATTTTCTGTTTTTGCAGAATACGAAGATAACGTCTTAATGTACCCTGCCACACCCGAAATTGACAAATTTCAGTTGAGATAATAACTTTTGTAATTTTGGATGCATTATAGGGCACAAATACAAAATCCTCCCGACGCTGATGATCCCTGATATTTCAGTTCACTTCAGTTCATTACTCAAAACATAAAATTCATAATGATGCTAGTATTGTGTTTAAGTGTCACATAGTCATATATTACAAAAAGTATGGCAGTGATATACAGTTCACATAATGGGACTCAGGTTGTTGTGTGACCAAACAGAACACAAGCATTTATTCCTCATTAAGACCTAAAATGGGCTAAGACAGCTCTGTCTGTGTTCATTTGTTAGGAAATATGTAATCCAGCTAGCCATGCAGTATCTAATACAATCTGTACATCTCAGACTCTATATAATCCATTCCTCCACCTCTGTTATACAAGTATTCAGCGAGCCAACAATAGCGAGAGGTTTCTCATGGTGACTGTCAATGATTGATATGTACACAAATGGTGTCTGACATGGCTTTTGTACTGTAAGGCTGCTAGCTAAATGTTCCTCCATTATTTCCCCTCTCGTTCTGCTTTGTTCCGGCAAGGACCAGGTATTGATTAAGAGGTTGCTAAGCAACAGGCTTAGTTGCCACAGAAGCGTGCAGAGGAGAGCAGAAAGCCAGATGTAATGTACTGCTCTGTTACAGTATACAGTATTCTTTCAGTTCCCCCCTAAAGCTTTTCACTGAAACTTTGCAATTCTTTTAGTCCTTTGAAATTACTGAAAAACTGAACAGATTGTTGTTTTTCATTTTGTCTATTTGTAAAACTTTAAAGATTGTAGGAGTTACTTTTTGAAGTATTGTGCCTTTTGAACACCCAGTTTGACACTACTGCTTTGATTATAGACATTCATTTTAAATAAGCCATCTACTTGTTGAGCTGTGAAATTTTGCATTTCCTTTTGCTGCATTGCATTCTCGTCTATTAAGCACACATGTAGATATTGACTCTAGAAGAATGCTTCATTCTTAAGGACAGATACCAAATCCGATGCTCTCTGTTCATGTTTTAGATCACTGACACTATGTATCAGACAGTGTAAACATAAATTATGTGCTTTGTTAGTTTCAAAATTGACTTTTTTGATGCCTAGACTAGATGCCTAGACTAGAATTTTGAGACCAATCTTTTAATAAAAAACTTAATAAATTAACAAATTATTACCAAGTGATGCTGCTGCAGTTATTACTTTTTTAGTTAATTAGTTTTTATGCTGCACAATTCTAGATTAATTCTATTTTTTTTTCTTCTATTTTTCTACTAATTTTCTACTACTTCGACTAAATAACAATTGGACTTGGAACATTCTGAGCTGTTATTTTACAGTGTGTGTTTTGATCACAAATGTAATGACAAAGCGTTTTGAATTCGCTAAAATCTGATTTGTACCCAATACTAGCGCCTTCTGCATAACAATGGGGGCCAAGGCTCATGGGTATTGTAGTATCTAGATCCATCTGCCTTATTAAACTGACAGAAAAAAACATATTTTTCTGAAATGAAATTGAAATAATAAAAAATGGATGGCCCTAACATATATGTAGTATTGTTGTCTTTGAGGAACATCGACAATTTCAGTAAAAGAAAAAATTTGAGGCATGGTAAACGGATTTGAATACAAGCAGCTCACCTTTTTTTTGCAACACTATCTTTAAGATATGTCCTTGTCTGTTTGATCTGTCACAGCTTTATAAAGTCACCAACTATAGTGTCACTGGCAGATACTCTGACTGGCTCAGCTGAAACAGCCATTCACAGGAATAACACCAGGTTTTTAACCACGGAGGAAAGCAGGGATGTGGGCTGTGATTCAGGGGTCTGAAAGCAGGCAAAATGTAAGACAAAGAAATTCATTAATGCTTGTGTAGTTTGTGTGAAAGGGATAAGCTGCTGTTTTCCTGCCTTGTTATTATGTAAAATCCCTGTTGTGGCGTAGCGTTATGCACTAAACCAGTGTAACTGTGCGGGCTGTTGGTTGGATCCTGGGCAGACTGTCGTAGGTGTTTTATTGAAGGAGTGTGGCTGGCTTAGCTTTGTTGGTTCATTCCAAAAGTGTGGCTCATGAATTGTGGAGGGTTTGAAGAGGAATATCTCTTGACTGGATACCTCTTGAAAAGAGTGAATTTGTAATACGACGACATTAACAACACATGCTTTCAAGACTGTATTTAACTTCATTGACAGGGATTCAGCTGGCATGTAGTGTGAATCGTTGGCATTCATCTTCATTTTTAAGCAGTTTCTCTCGCTGTACTGGAAGTTGTGCACTAATAGCTGTGTGATTGGGCTGTTTCATGTCTGACGTCAAGGAACAGTCTGGTTGAGTTGAGTTAAGGCTGTAATGCAATGCGAGGCTATAGAGTTCCTGTTGTCGGAGCACTCAAGCCTCGTGGGTATACTCACTGTCAGAGCTGGTTGAAGCTGTCAGCTTGCTCTCTGCGATCTCACAGCACCAGCAGAAATGACATGGAAAAAATACCATTCTCGAAATATCATAGGAATTTCCAGTCACCCTGGTATTTGTTTTGTAGTGTTTATTCATCTGTGGAAATTCATGTGAGCTTTGTGCTCTTTTCTAACAACCCCACCACCTCTCATTTACAGTTTCACACATTCACACTAGCAGCAGCACATTTAGAGTGTAAGAGTCCATTGTTTCTAATGTACAAATTAATTTTGAAGGATCTGACTTATTTATATTTCTCCATTGTGCACATTATTGTCTGTATTGTAAAACGCAGTTTAATTGTGTGGAATTTTATTGCCATGAACAGGCATACCTGGTTCGCAACAATGCTTACATGTGTGGCACATGTCAAATTGATGTCCACATGAATACCAGGACCCAGGGTTTCTCAGCAGAACATTTCCTAGAGCATTTTCCTCCACTGGCTTGTCCTCTTCCAGAGTGTGCATCCATCACCTTACTAAGTAAATGGAGTATAATAAAAGAATAACAGATAATCAACATTATTCACTTCATCTGTGAGGCATTTTAGTGTTTTTTGGCTTATAGGTGCATAGTGTAGGTCATTGTGCATTAAAATAGAAATGTAAAATTTATTAGTGGGTTATATTGATCATATTAATTTTATACTGTGTGTATTTTTTGTGGTTGCCGTGGCAGCAAGTTGAAAATGTTGACCTATCATCACCTCAGACATCAGTGGCAAATAGCTGTACACATTCACATTCGCTGTCAGAAAGCACCTTAAGGATTACACACACACTGCCAATGAAACACACTGCCCATTCTTTTACTTTCTGGCACCATGAAGTAGGAGAGGGTTGTAGGCTTTTCCAGTACTCAGGGAGCATGGTTTTCTATTTAAAGAGGGCTGGTAGAGGGTTTGTTGCTTGTTCTCTGGCCATAAACCCTTCTCTTACTACATCCAAAGCCTGTTGTATTTTACCAGACAACAAAAGTCTAAATTTGTGAATTAAAGATTGGTATATGCAACCAACAGGTTCCCTCAAAAGTAACTTTTTCCCTGCAGTCACAGTGAATTGCAGGGCTGAATTACTGTGCTTCAAGGCCTTCTATTCTTCTCAGAGATGCACTCTCGTTGTTGGCCAAGGTGAAAATAGAAGTGTTAGCCAGCAATTGTCTAGATAGAGAAATGTCATCTGTGTTCTCATTTCTGTTTTGCTTCATGAAATAAAGGTTTGTCCAGCCCCTGCTGTGCTCCCACACAAGAGACATGTGACACCCAGAGTAATGATAGAGGACTAAAACGTGACACTCTGTTGCCCAGAGATACTGTGAGCCTGTGTCAGTAGGTTGCTGCAAGACTACGGTTATAGGAAAGCACATTGTAAGAAAATGTGGGGAGAGTAACCTCTCTAAGTCATGTTTTCTATTAAGTTGCACATGGAAAGCGTTGAAGTGTTCGTCTCTTTCATGACCCTTGCCATTGTTCTACGGAGTTAATGGAAATGTCCTGACTCCTAACTGTGAATACAGTAATTTGCATACATTTTCATGGAAGTCTTTTGTCCCAGTTCACAGTTGATGGTATTTTTGTCATGATGTTTAAGTGTATTTCAATACAATCAAAGCAGCCACACAAAGACAACTATAGACCATGGTGAAACGCTGTGATTTTACATTTTTCCTATAATTTTACCTGCATCTCTTCACTTGTAATTTCGTAAGGCAATACTGTTGCTACAGTTCGCAGTTTGCCAATCTATGTTTTTGTATAAGAGAATTGGAGAGCTTTTCCTGTGTTTTATTTCCCTGCCATTATTGCTGCGTTTCAAAAGAGGAGTCCAATTTACTCTAACAGCCCATTTCTGTATTTAAAATCCAGAAAACTCGGCTGACCTCCACCAGTGGGTTTTTAGAGGTAGATTAGAGTTAGCTATTTGCTTTGTAGGGAGTCATACACAGTGACACATTAATAAAAAGTATCACATTATTGTTAGACCAGTGCATGAGCTGGCTGGAAACTAAGACTGACACTTTATTAAAAATATAATAATGGCTTGTCAGAGTTGTCCACGATATGATGGTCGTTCCTCCGCACACAGGTCCATATGTTTGTATTACTTTTGTGTGAGATGTCTCAGCAAGAAAATTGTTTTGTGATGTGTGGGAGGCTTTTACTAAACAGTAACAAAACCTGCCTCACTCACCCTTAAGGCTGCTCACCCACCATTAGTCTGGTTGTCAGTGTTCAGAGTTTTAGCATTGCTTTGTCCAAATCAGGCCTAAGCTGAGTATATTTTCTTCACATTCAGCTCCTGAAGATAAACCCCAGCTGCTACCGCCAAATAGAGCAGAGAAGAAAAATGGAAAGCTGCATGATTAATGCTACATATTGAACATCGGGCTCTGTCTAAGAGGTTAGGTGTGAGATTGACAGCAGCTTCCAGTTAGTCATAATTCAGGTTTGACAGACAGGTGGGAGACATAGTTCAGACAGGAACATGCAGCTTTTTCTCACAAATTAAAATGGATCATAACAGTGATAATGTCCTCTTGAGAAACAGATGTATGTTAGCTGGTGTGCTGATCAGTACTTACACTCACTTACTTGCACTGAAGGCCATGGGGCAAATGTTTGATATTTATTGCCTCCATCCCTCACAAAAAAAATAATAAAATAAAATAAAAATAATAATAATTTGGTGGTGACCCATATTCTCCTTTTTTAGATACCTGTTATCTGATGAGATTGAAGGGTTCTTTCACACCTAACCTGTTTGGTTCAGTTAAAACAAACCCTGATGCATTTCCGTGTTTAGTGCAGTTTTTTTGGGTTGATGTGAAAAATGGAAATCAAACCCTGATGCAGACCAAAGAACTGGACAACTTGACCGCTTCCAAGCAGACTGTGGTGCGGTTGTTTTGTGGTCCACAGTATTCATGTTGACTGTATGTTGAATTTTGTTCCCCAGCAATTAGGTTCAGTCTGTTGTGTGTTGTATCAGAGACATAAATTATGGGATGAAAAAAAACACAACATTAATAACATCACTCTACAAATATTGGTATTGGCATTGATTTTAATTGATGAATTCATTCACATGGATACACATAATGCACACACTGTACACCTTCTCAAACTGTTGCAACCTCTGATGTCATGTTCTGTCAAAGCGTGTTGATTACCACTTTCACACATAAAGTAGGAGGGTGGAGGGCAGGTAGGCTCTGATTTCTTCCTCCACCTCGTTCCATCTCTTTGCTTCTGCTCTCCTGGAAATCCTACTCATAGCTTTCTGTCTGCGGCTTGCTCTTTACTCCTTGTGTTGTCTTTATTTATTTTCTATTTAATTATTTGTTTATTGCAGAAAATAAATCAGTAACTACTTTGTATTTTTTTAAGCAAGAATGCCAAAAATTAGTGTTAGCTTGCTCAGTGGAGATGATTTGCTTTGCTATAGTTGGTTGAACAGAACAGGCAATTTGAATGACATCATTTCAGGCTCTGGGAAAGTGTGATTGATATTTTTCATCATTCTATACATTTTACAAACATTTTGTACATCAAATGATCAATTGAAAAAATGGTTGGATTATTATTATGATTTTATAATGAAATAATGGTCTCAGCCCTACTGTCATGATCCATATCACAGTTAAATCAGGAAACTATTAACTATTTTCTCTTCTTTTAAAAGGATTTTGTCTATTCTGTCACAGATTTAAATTGGAACATTATACTAGTAGTTTATGGTAAGAATGAATTCATTATAATGCATTGTTTTAAGAATATACCATAATCACATGTAATTTTCTTGATACAGAAAACAAATTACCTTTTCTTTGTCCAGTTGTAAGATATTGACTGAAGATGATTTGTTCATAGAAAAAAAAAAAAGGATTTCCCCTCACTTCACTTCACAAGTCTTCAGGGTTGAGTCGGGGAACAAATGATTCACACTTTTTTTTTATGCATAAATGCTGTTTCACAGGCTTTTATACCTAGAGGAAAACGTACAGTTCTTGAGGGAAAACTTGGTTTATGGATGTCTAGTATGAAAAAGCTCAGATTTAATGTATCAGCTACTGGCAGCTTCAATGTAAAAATATCTAAATTTATAATTGCATGAAAACAACTCTCTATACTCACTGTTTCGTTGTGCCCCCTGCCTCTCTGCATCTGTTTCTCATCTCTTTTTTTTTTTTGTGTCTGAATAAGGGTTGCTGCTGCCTCTTTTGTCTGAGCTGAGAGTGGAAGTGGACGGCGCCTGACCTCCCCTCCTCCACTTCATCACCTCGTCTCTTTCTCCCCCTCCTCCTCCTGCCATTGCCTCTCTTTCAGAAGTTGAAAGATGAAAATCTTAGGTATGTTAGTCATTTTCTTGGCAGGCGGCACCACACGACTAAGGCATCACGATAAGGAGGGGTGTGTTAGAGAGACAGAAAGCAGCTTGCTGAGCGTATGATGTAGGAGTTGAGTTTGCCTGGCAACAGGTGAAAAGAAAGAGATAAGACTGTTGATGGTGGTATGGTTTGAGCTTTTGTCACTGCTGTTACCACCGCTCTTCTCTTTCTCCATCTGCTCCATCTGCCCCCCCTTTGTCATCCTTTGCTTGCTTTTGATGAAGTGTGGATCACTTTTACCTGTGACTTATAAGTAAACAAGTCACCATCATAAAAAATGCATGGAGCTGATCTGCAATTAAAAAGGCCTCAGGCTTGATGTTGTTGACAGTTAAGTATCAGTGCTAGGGAGGACATCTGAACAGCACAGGTTCACTGACTCTCCTCACATTTTGTTTGCTGCACATGGTGTTACATGTGCATTGTATGTTTGTTGTCTGTCTTTGTGAGGAGCGGGCTTTGGATGAGGCTCGCCTGATGTCAGAAGGTGATGTGGGTGTATGAGTCATGATGGGGGTGGTAGCTGCTGGGCTGGCGGTTTGGAGCAGATGGTTACAGTCGCCATGGAGGGGGATCACACTTAGAGGTAAAGTGAGATATGCTGTTCATTCAAAGGTGGCTGATTGTTGTTCTCCACTAGGCAACTTACAAGGCAACTCTGCATAGTTGAAGTTCCAGCAAGAGGCAAATAAAATTGTTTAAAAGAGGCTTTTTCACTGTGGCAGCAATAAACTCTTGAGGAGATGAATGCATTTCAGTGTTTGGAATTAATACATTTAAACATTTCCACTCCCACCAGTTTCCATAAATGGATCTTGACGCAGCCGTGCTTCACATTGTTTGGACATAAACCAGCTGAGATTTGTTTTGCATTTGCTCTGGCGCTGGCAATGTCATCCACTGCCAAAACAGCTTTTTCGGCCTTAAACATAGCCACTGCACCTTTATATAGTGTTTTTTTTGTGACCCAGTATAATCAACCAAATAATTTATGACGTGCTTGGTGAAATTTATTTAGTTAGGGGTTAGTAGGGTTATTTTGGATTATGTCAGCTTGGGCAGAAACCTTGTGTTTCAAACTGGGACATAGTTTTTGAAAGATGTGGGCATTCACCTGGCATTTACCTGGCAGGGGAAGTCTGTTGAAAGATGCAATTGAGTTGCATTATAGGAAATGTGGGATTCAGCATTTTGTATCTTTACTCACAATAGACTAAAAATTGTTATATCTCTGCCTCTGTGTGTTGATATTGATCCCTTTTTTTTTTTTTTTTTTTTTTTTTTTTTTTTTTTTTTTTTTTTTTTTTTTTTTTTTTTTTTTTTTCTTTTAAATATGTCTCTGGTATATTTGTGGAAGTGCATTCATTACTGGACTACTCATTTAATTATGTTGTTTTCTACTAATTTCTTCTAATTCAGGGAGAGATATTTTAATCTTCTTTTCATTAGATTTGTATTAGAATAACATGATTAATCACTTATTTATTTACTGTCTGTGCCACTGTCTGTCATTATTATCAACACTAATTGTAAATAATTTTGTTACATCTAGTCTATGGTACATATCCTTCTTACTTGATAAAATCAAAGCTGTGGTGGGGAAATACTTTAGTTAGACAAAGACAACTTTGTTCCTATTTTTTTTCTGTCTGAACTAGTTCATTGAGGATATCAGAAGCTCAGGGCTCCCTGCATCAACTTAAATAGGGAAAATATTCATCACAAAAACAAATCAGTAGAGGGGTATAAACATATTGTCCACTAATTCAACTCATTTTAAGAGTGAGCAGAGTGATGACACACATCAGAGTGCAATGCAGAGAGATAAAAAGAAATCCTCCTTGAGGGAAAAGGGCAGCATTTATCTCACAGACTGGCCTATTTTATATATCTTTACTGGATCTGGGAGGATTTGATAGCACTCCCTAAGTGGAGTTGCTGCTTGCTAGTGGAAGCGAGCCACTACCACTTACTCTTTTAAGAAGCTGGTTTTCGGCTCAAACATTGTTGCATGACGATTGCGAGTGTTGTTTTTTTTACAGATTAATTTCATAACGACTATGACTAATGTAAGTATAAGCCAATACTGTCAGACAACAAACTTTGTCAAGCTAGAAAAGGTGATAGTTCCTGCAGGATTCCTGTAAGACAATCGGTTGACATTTTTGATAAGTGATTATTCTTTAAGATGAATTCAGAAAGTCCAATGCCAGATTACTAAAAGTTCAATGCAGTTCATCACTTTAAAGATGAATTTTACACCAGGCAGAGAAGACTTGTTTTAATGACTTTTTCCCCAACACTCACTGTCACTGTGGGGGTATGATTAACTCTGTTACACCTGTAAACAGTGATGTCAAAATGACAAGTGTTGACTGTTGTGTTTAGATTTTCTCTAGTTGCGGACCTTGCTAGAGATAATTTAAAAAGACAGGATCAGCAACAATAAAAGTCATGGGACAAAGTGAGAAGAAGATTTCACCATCTAGTTTGGTCTGGCTTCAAATTGGACTCTGTTACATCCTGTGGTTTATCACAGGATGTAATAGAGCCCATCCTTCATTCTTCTAATGTGACCCAAAATATTTCCAAACCAACAGAAAGGCATTATTTTTTGAGTATCATAAGCTATAAATTTTCTTTCCTCTATTGAAATTCATAGTAAGAATATAACACAGACGTTTCCATATAAAACACTTAGAAACAATGGTTTCAGTGTCATTTTTATTTGTAAAATATTCACATTGAAAAGTAATAGGCATTGTTGTGGCACTGGCTTCACAGAGGCTCACAGCACTAACAAACACACAGTTTATTTAGTGCACATGCATCATGCTAGATTCAAAGCCCTTACAATATTCACGGTTCTTTGCACTTAAACTCAACTTGTTGACATAATGGGAGAAACAGTTTCATGTTGCTTCGGTGTGATTTGGATGTGAAGTTTGTTAGTACAACCAGAACAACATCAGTGCGCTGTTTTTTTTCCCTCCAGGCGCCAGAGAGGCTAATAAACTAAACACAAGCTATTAAACCAGCTAAACACAGCACACATAGTGTATAGCAACACGCACACACACGCACAGATTGTAGTAAAAGCTGAATGGCACAACAGTGCACATCACGGCTGGTTTTGAGGGCTTTTGCAGCTGTTGACAAAGCAGCAGAAGCAGTTCTCATACAGAAACAAATCCACTGATAAAGCTGTCGATGTTCAGAATCTCAATTTGATCCCTTCTATGGAAGGATTCACAGTTGGTTTGTCTTTCACATTACAATTACTTTTTGTATTACATCTCATCACATTCAATTTAGATACCATAAATGCTAAATTGATCTGGATTATTCTATACTAGCTTACAAAGCAGTGCAAAGATTGATGTCAACATGCCATTCTCTTGATAAAAATCACCCAAAACTTATCAAATCATATTTTTGTAAGTCAACATTGTGTAGTAAAGATATGAAGACTGTCCTGTTAGACAGTACAATCTACCTGTTTTTCTTCTCCCACCCATGACACATTACATATTACAGGATCTTCAATCCAATGCCTCACATTAGCAGGGTGGATATGGAATCAGGCACTACTCTTTTCTCTCTCTGCCTCTCCCTCTCCTCCTCTCTCTGAATGCTTCCATCCTACTTGACAAAATGCAACGCCTCAGCCGCCACCACAGAGCCTTTGCTGCTGTCGAGGCTGGTGACCAGCTTGAAGCCTGATCTCAATGCTAGCATCACTGTCTCTAGTTTCAGACAGTCAAGCGTGCACAAGAATGTGCTGTCCTCCTTCAGAACGAGCCGTGAGCCGGGCTCCGACTTGATGAAGTGTCGGAACTGGATCACGTTGGATGACACCACAAATTCTTCCGGAAAGCCATCAAGGCGGCTCTTGGAGATCTGAACCAGCCGCCCTTTAACCTTGTCGATAAAGCCGGGGTCACTGCAGTACACCTTGAGGCCCTGCGACCTCTCATGGCTATCTGTCACCTCCAAAAAGGCAGGTTCTCGCTGGGCTGCCCTCTGACTTTCCCAGTCGACCACTGCCTCCACCAGTTCACTCAGATGGTAAAAATTGGCCTCCCGTCGCAGGAGGGCCGCCTCCCGGAAGTCGTCAGGTAGCTGGAGCTCTCCGGTTCGCAGGTAGTTGAGCACATGGCGAAAAACTGGACCATCTCTATCAATGAATGGGTTGCCCATGGAGTCAGTGTGCTGAACTGGCTTTTTACCGTTGGCCAACTCTTCTAAAAAGGACCCCTGGTGCTTGGCAAGTGTGGTCCGGTGGGCAGTGTACAGAAACCCCCCTACGTTGAGGGTGATGGTGCCTGAGGAGGGCTTCTTGAAGCTCTTGCTGGGCTGCAGCAGGTCTGGGTTGATGTGCCTCAGTTCACTTTCCATCCTTCTGAGGTTCCATTCCATTCTCCAGTCACCGTCTCCAGCCTCGACCCAGCCTCCTCAGAGCTGGTGTTTGCGTGTGTGTGTGTGCAGTACAAATCAAGCTTCTTTTTTCACCCTCTTTTGGATCTGACTGTGTGAGTATGTGCTACTGCTGAGAAAATGAAAAGGTGTTGTCAGCTGTCGTGTAGTGAGAATGAATGTGTTTGAGACCATGTGATGGTGGATGGGTGAGTCCTGTCTGGCAGAAGAGCTACAGTGAACTAGGAGCAGAAAACAGACTGGCTCACTGTGCCGCTCGGTGTCCCTCCTCTTCTCGCTTCTCTCTCTCTCTTCTCTCTCCCTGTCTTCTCTCTCTGTCTCTCTCCCCCTCAGGAGTGGGTGGGCACACACAGCGTCACATGCAGGGAGGAGAGAGAGTGAGCAAACAACTGAAGACTCCAGGAGCTTTTTTTCTTTCTTGCTCTCTTTCCCTAATTATCTCTGATAAAAAAGGTGTGGAGCTGAGCTCTAGCAATTAGCACACACACGCACACATGCACACACACCCACACTCCCTCCTGTCACCAGATGGAGGGAGGGTTGCTTCCATCATTTTTGGTGTGAAACTGTCGCAGCTTGTTTCAGTCTGAATATGAAACTCCTTTTGCAGCCAAATCCATCTGTTTACCACACAGCACTTCATGTGAACTGGAATCTGTTTGAAAAGGAATCCAGTTTAATTCAGGGGTTTACCGGCATGCTCTTTTTGTGTCATCTCTGGTTATGACAGGGAGAAGTAGCCTGCTAGTCTTACTTATGTAAATGAAAGCAACAGGAAAATGCATTTATGTAAATATCCTGTTTTCCTTTTTGCAGAGTAACAAGCAGTCCTCTGTCTTAGCAAATGTTGCCTGTGCATTGATTTGTGTGTGTGTGTGTGTGTGTGTGTGTGTGTGTGCGTGCGCATACATGCGCTGGCTTTGGGCGGCTGTGGAAATGGACTAATTACAGTCGATGGTGGTCTGGTCATGAAGGACAGGTTTTGAATAATACCCCCCCCCCCTCAGGGAACGGCACTAGACGGGTAATTTGGTACTAACGACTCATTCCACTACTGTGTATGTGTTTTACGTCACTGTGTCTCTGCTAGTGCAACTGCAGATGCGTGCAACACATTTCATGTTTCATGTTATGTGTAGTGCTGCGTAAGATAGATACACAAACATCCATCTCAAGAAGAACAAGGAGCAACAGATGAGCTGGCCTCCCAGAGTCCTGATCTCAATGTCATGGAAGCAGAGAGAGTAATTGATCTCAAAACTGAAGAAATTATCATTTTAATGGCTAGGTAGATAGATAGATAGATAGATAGATAGATAGATAGATAGATAGATGGATAGATACTTTATTTATTTAAATGAATGTGTCCATTAGCTCATTGTTGATAATAATAATAATAAAAACAGTTAATAATAAATAAACAATAATAAAGATTAGTCCACTTCCTTTGGCTGAGGTGTTGTATAGCCTGATAGCAGTGGGAACAAAGGATCTCCTGAACCTCTCTGTTCTGCAGCGCAGGGAGATGACACGTTTGCTGCAGCTGTAGTTGCTTCTCTGTCCTGACAGAATCTTATGGAGAGGGTGGTTGGTATTGTCCAAGATGGCCTCCATCTTACATTGCATGCGTCTCTCCATAATAGTCCTGAGTGAGTCCAGACTCCTGCCAAGCACAGACCCAGCCTTTTTTACCAGCTTGTCCAGTCTCCTTGTGTTCATGTCGGACATGCTGCTGCCCCAGCAGATTGCAGCATAAAAGAGTACACTGGCCACCACTGCCTGATAAAACATGTGCAGCATTTCACTGCAGACGTCAAAGGACCTGAGCCTCCTGAGGAAAAAGAACCGGCTCTGCCCCTTCCGGTAGATGGCATCCATGTTCAGGGACCAGTACAGTTTACTGTCCAGGTGCACACCTAAGTATTTATAAGTGTGCACCACCTCAATGTCCTTCCCTCAAATGTTGACTGGCTGAAGGGTGGGCGTAGACCTCCGAAAGTTGATGACCATCTCCTTGGTCTTGGAGGTGTTCAGAAGGAGGCAGTTCTTGTCGCTCCATTCACTGAAGGCCATCGTCAGATCCCTGTACTCCTCTTCCTGCCCATTCCTGATACGCTCCACAATAGCTGTGTCATCCAAATATTTCTGAATGTGGCAGGACTCAGAGTTGTATTTAAAGTCTGCCATATACAGGGTGAACAGGACTGGAGCCAGAACAGTCCCCTGTGGAGCCTCAGTGCTGCTCATCACTGTCCCTGAGACACAGTTACCCAGCCTGACGTACTGTGGTTGTCTTGTCAGGTAATCCACAATTCAGGATGTAAAGCAGGGATCCACCCCCGTCCCATCTAGCTTGTTTTTAAGAATGGGGAGCTGGATGGTGTTAAATGCACTTGAGAAACATAATCCTCATGTAACCACCTGGCTCATCCAAGTAAGAATAGGCCCGGCAGAGCATGTAAAGGACGGCACCTGTGGCTTCAGAAGGTGAAGCAGCCGCTCCAGGGTCTTCATTACGTGTGATGCAAGGGCCACCGGTCTGTAGTCATTTATCTCAGCTGGTCATCCTACTTTAGGGACCGGAACAAGACATGATGTTTTCCACAGGACCGGGACCCTCCGTGTTTGTAGGCTTAAGTTAAAAATCCTCTGGAGAGGCTCAGCCAGCTGGGCTGCACAGTCCTTTAACAGCCTCGGACACACACCATCCAGGCCTGTTGCCTTTACAGGGCGTAGCCTCTTGAGCTCCGCCCTCCCCTCCTCCATTGTAAAGGACAGGAGACTTGACCTCAGTGTAGAGGGAGTTGCAGCTGCAGTGTCAGGTTGTGAAGGAGATGCCGTAGGAGAAGCTGCAGCTGAAGCAGTGGGAGAGAGAATGGGTGAGGCTGTGCAAAACCTGTTGTAGAACAGGTGGAACTCATTGGCCTTGTCCACATAACCTTAATGTTGCCTGGCTGTAGTAGTGAATGATATGTAGCATAGTCTGCCAGTCTTGTGTTAGTATTGTATTAGCTAGCATGAGATGCTTTCTATGTATCTACTGGGAGTGTGAGTGCTTGTCTGGCCGCTTTAGCAATCACACAGTGAGTTAATACATTTTTTAAAAACCTATTATCAATTTTAAAAAGACCCCTATCTTTCCATCAATGTTTTTCTACCTTATATCATGCGAGTCACTTACTAACTGCAGGTTTCATAGGTCGTTGGGTACCACATGCTTTTTGCCATGTTTTTTTTCATGTTTCTTTGTGTTTGTATTATGTAAATTACAAAAATCATGAGGGAAGAGGTAGAAAACAGCACAAAATACATGCTCTTATGTTAAATTCACTGTACTGTACAGTATATTAACTTGCACATTAAACCTGCACACTAATGTTTGTTGTTTATGTATGTCTCCAACAACTCTGCTGCAGAAATATTTTCGTGCAGATGATTTGTAACCTACTTCAGATATTTTTTTACACTAGAGAATCAATGCCAGTACATTTGCATTCCGTTTAATGGGTAGAACCTTGAGCATATCCCGGCTCATGGTGGGCGGCCGTCTGCCTCAAGCGGTTGTATCTCGTTTTACATTTTAGATTATTTCTAATTTATTTGGAATGTTTTTTGGTTTTTTTTACACATCTTCGTTCAAATTACCTTAATAAATCCAACCCATATTATTATGGGTTCCCTAATTTGTAGATTTTTAAACAAAAAAAAAAATAGAAGTGTGGAAAAAGGTCTGGACTCTAGTACAAGCGCTTGCAGAATCATGAAAAGCTGGACAGTTTGAAATTAAAAGAAAAATACTCATTGTCCAGAAAAATACCGACCCTTATTTTGTACCTTATCGAAAACCTGTGGACTTGAAAACAGTTGCTTGATGTTGTGACCATGAATCAACAAAGGAGCTATACCCTTTTGTCTGGCTGCCAAACATGGATGCTTCTTCACTTCACTCATTGTTCAGTAGTTGTACAGGCTGGTGATTAATCTTTCTGTTTGCTGAAATCACACTTACTTCTACCACGACACTTAGCAAGAAGAAGAAGTGTCTTGTGTTGAGAAAAGCCCTGTAACTGTACAGTCTTGGTGATGCTCAGGTCTGCCCTCTTGGCACCAACGATCTCGCCTTTCAAAGTCTGTTAGATCTCACTTGAGGGGTCCGTTCAAATGCAAAGTAGGTGTGGAAATGAAGGTGCTTTTATTTGCACCTGTTTTTTAGCAACAGAAATGAAAAAGGAAGAAATGTTTATATTTTTCTGGACCCATTCTTCAAAGAGTCTAAAATGCAGGCTAAAATGACCCTATTCTGAAATATACAGTATGTATTTCTTAATAGAACATATTCAGTGAGATAATTGTACAGTCATTCCAAAACACGCCTCAGAAGGTGGCCTCCTCTCCGACAGACAACTCATAATCAAACTGAGAGCTCCTCAGTGCATAAATTTGCATTTAGAATGAGCAAAATACATTTTACAAGCTTTTATTCTTAAGCTTGTGAGTACGATGAAAAGTGAGGGATTTTAGCTATGATCTTTGATCCGAAATGTTACCTTTAGCAGTATGATAAGTTTTGTCCCAGATCACATAACGTACACACAAACATGTTTGTTTTTGTTTCGAATTAGACCAAAATTAGCATTAAATTAATGAGATTCTGTGGACTGCTTATTCTTCTTAACAAAAACAGTTAGCAACAGGTGTGTTACATTTGTGCAAGATGTTATCATCCAGTTACACATCAGAGCTATTGCAGAAGAGTATTGGGAACAATTGAAGATTCATTTGAACTGAAATGGACTTCAAACGCAGTGACTACAGTCATATTTGATACTCAAATGCTGCTTTTCTTTCTGTGGCTGTGTGTGTTTATCTGGGAGAAGTCCCAAAGCGACAGCTCTCTGCCTCTGCAGCGATTTTCTAATCATAAGTGATTAGTGGTATCATCATCAACAACACTCGATTGGAATTGCAAACGAGGCCAAGATGCAGCAGAGAGGATTGTGGGAGGTTTGACCTGCTTTCTGCCTCCTGTTCATTAAAACCGGCTGATTGAGGAAGATTGTTATCTTCAAAGTCAGTGAGAATCTGTTTGTCACAGCTGTTGCGTCTCTTTACTGACAGCGCAGGACATTTGAATTAAATTTCCCAAAATGCTGCGAGCAAGGACTCTCCTTCTCTCTTAAAGGTGGTGAATTATTCATAGAGCTGCTCTTAGAGCTTGTGGTGTAACACGGAGCCACTGACTGCTGTGAAGCTGGCATGGCAACCACTTAAAATAGGGAATTGTATGAGCTCTGAGCTGTCAGTCTTTTTTTGCTTAATTCATTATGGAAGTCTGTCTACTGTATTGTATTGTTGTGTGTGTGTGTGTGTGTGTGTGTGTGTGTGTGTGTGTGTGTGTGTGTGTGTGTGTGTGTGTGTGTCTCAGGGGTAAAGTACTCTAACCCAAAAAGTTAGGTATGATGTCACAGGTAAAAGTATCAAATACAACTGTAGCGTTAACGCTATATTTAATGATTTACTCTCGTTGAAATGGGGCACCAGTCCTCTAGGAGGACAACAATGAATTACTTCATTGCCAAATTTATCAATCTCATATCGGAAGCCATGACTTCTCGATTCAATGGATCTCCAGTCTCTACGTCAAAAGAATACGACAGGACAACAACTGGGTGTAAATAAATGAGTTTATTTAACTAAACTACTATGTACAGAGTAAATGCAAGGTGTAATAATCATAAAGATGAAAATAATATAATGAATGAGCAGTGTGATGAGTTGCTAATGGTGGGAGAGAATATGTTATGGCTATACACTATGACTATACAGCTAATGATGCTACATCTAAGAATTAGGTTTGATGATTAAATATTGCTATATTTCGACATCAACCCAGTCATGAGCAGAGTGTTAAGACCGGCCTACTGTGAGTTGCGCTGTAGCTGAAGACCCTCGGCTGGAACTCAGGCGGCTGTGGTTGCCGTGGTAACCCTGGAGACGCGGGGTCTAGGTGGATTCTCCTGGAGGCCGTGTCCCGTTATCACGATGACGGATTCTGCCGGTGTCTCAGCAGTTCAGCTCTGGTGGAGTTTGCCAGGAGACTTTCTGTCTCGGGCCCTCTTGATTTCTGCTCGGCTTCTCTGCAGGAGGTCGTGCAGATGTTATCTGCTGGCGTCTCTTGCGGGTTGATGTGAAATAAACTCTAATGCTCTTCACTTTGGTTGGGTAACTTAGAGGAGACTGGCGTTGACCAGATGACTCTAAAGTTGTCAAAATCTTCAAAAAGGGAAACTTGATAATGATTAAAAGTTACGAAATTACTCTGAGGCACTTGTGTTGCTTTGGTTCAGTTGGTCTTGACTTGGCTTATAAAAATAAAAGATCGCGCATGTAGACAAAAATCATGTTACTTGTAGCTTGTGGCAAAGAAAAATAAAAGACGCGAAAAGTGCAAAATGACTAAGAGCCATGAGTTTGTGGCTGGCAGCTTAGAGCTAAGAGTTTACATGGCTACAGAGCCGGGCTTTGAGCCGGGACTCGCTTCTAGTTTCTGCATTGTTTCTCGCTTCTCGCATCTTCTTGTCGTCCTGATTTAGGCTTAGGCCTGGTTTTGGCTTCTGAACAGGCTTAGAAAATAGGCTTAGAAAAAGGGGCTTTTTGGCAATGTGTGAATGGTTCACGACTGTTTTATCCCCTGGGGGCTGGCGCATGTTTCATGGGCGTC
>NW_019524526.1:24627-24902 GCF_002814215.2 Seriola lalandi dorsalis | reverse complement strand
AATAGTAGCAGAGAGGAGTAATAGGAGTGTTGATTTCATATTACATCCTTCAAACCTGGAATTAATTATGATAAGTGGTTAATTGATCAAACAACAATATAAACATTTCCCAAAGCTAATAATCTATACATATGGATTACACAGCAGTTCTTCGACTGTAACAATAATAATATGCACATTCTGGATGTCATGTAGTGTGTTACCTTGTGTGAAGGGTGCTGACAGTATGGTCACATGAAGGACCTTGTCTTAAAATCTACATGTTACATTTCAAA
>NW_019524526.1:15617-23672 GCF_002814215.2 Seriola lalandi dorsalis | reverse complement strand
GACCCTTTGATCTTTGGTCTGGTTCTGTGTCGTTCGGCCATGCTAACAGCATGGTCTGTTTGTGAAGGAGGGGTCTTTGGTCTCTGTTCCCTATCAATCTGATAGTTTGATGGTGGAAAGAGTCGCAAAGTGTCAGTTAGGGGTCCGTAACTCTGCATGTCCTTATAATGAACTTCCTTAATGGCTTTTGACTGATGCCAGGCCACGTATGTACGCTACACAACATTAACAGTGAGTCCAGACTACAGACAGATTAGATGAGTCATAAACTTGAGATATTAGCCTGTTTTTAAGATGTGCAATTCAAATTAAACTGGTGTAATATTTAGTAATTATTTGAACTATTTAAACAAAAGTTAAACCATCACATATTTAAAGAGCTATCAGTGTCCCCAGCTTTAATGTAACTATTGTCACATTAAAATGCTCAAAAAATTAAAAAGTTGATTATTAATTTTTCTGTCTGAATCTCGCTCATTTTGTCTACTTTTAATTTGATGTTATGAGAAGGAGTATATTATATTATATACAAAAACAAAAATGTCAAGGATATAACAATAAATTTCAAGAGAAATTTTCATTGTCATCCTTCGGGAAAAGATGGCAAAGGTGACATCATATTACCACGAAATCAGCACAATAAAGTCACTGCAAGTCGAACATAAAAACAAATGAAGTCATGTGGCTGGTCTTTGAGATACTTACTCTTTGAGGCTCTGTTTTTAAAACAATTATGTAACACACTATGTTGTAGCATGGCCACATCAAAGATGAAACCAGTTTTAAAAAAAATTTCTGTAGTCCTTTAATTGAATTATAGTTCTATATTTCTAAAATATACCGTATTCCTGTTTTAAACCTTTTTAAAACCCATAATGCACCATTTTGAAAACCTTGCAAACTGCCAATGAGGTTTTAAGGGTGAAAAATAGACTTACACCTGTGAAATCCAGTAGTAATTAAATTGTTCACCAGTCATTTGTGTGTTAGTAGGACTTTCTATGTTTCATATGGATGGAAATCCATGTTAGAATCAAAACAAGTGGGCTGAAGTTACAGATGTCGGAAAATCACTTCAGAGTTAATGAATGGAATCATTAAAGCTCCTTAATGAAGCAGCCTCTGGGCTTGGTAGAGATGAGCTCTAATGGAAAATTATATTTGGAGATCCAATCACTGACTCACCCCCCCTCCAATTGCTTCCTTGTTGTCATCAGGAATGGACAAGGCTCTCTTTGTGCGTGCGTGTGTGTGTAGGACAAAGGAACAATAATCTTAATCAGATTTCTAAAAGCCTGTGTGCATACGTTTTTGTTTTATCAAACAGGTCATACATGCACAAACCTGATTTTCATTCCCACAGTTAGTATGTTGATGTAGTATGTAGGCACTCCCTGTTTGCACACCAGTACTTCTGTCAGCTCTACCAGTCTTTAGACCTGTCATTGAAAGGAACAGCAAAGAGTTGGTGCCATTTCACCAGTTGTGCTGTATCACCAAGGTTCTTGGACGAGGGCAGAGCAGTTGTCATTATGCGCGTGGCAGCGGCTATTTATAGTACCTGTATTATTACCTCATCACATGTACCTTTAAACCATCATTAGCAGTGAGAGCAGAAAGTTAATGTCATTTACATACAGTAGCTCATTTCAAACAAACTTTAAAGAGCCTTATAACGGATAAAAAGAAAAGTTCATAAACACAGGGAAATAAAATAAAGCCTTAATTTTAAATGATTAGAATGATTAAAATAATCACACAAGTATCAAGTTGCAATGTGTTTTTTTTTTTTTTTTTTTTTTTTTTTTTTTTTGTTTTTTTTTTTACATATGTTGTAGTCATGGGAGGTCAGTTTCTGCATGCAGTTTATTTATTCATTCTGTGTTTGTCTGGGATCTTGCCCAGTTGTTACAACATAACAGAACCGCAATTAACAATTCCATGTATTTTCACTGTTTCTTTAGCAATCTCTTTAGCCAGTGATTCCACTGCAATTAATGGAAATTGCTGCAACATTTTGCTGTTTTAAATGGTGGTGTGACTAGTCCTCTAGTCTGGCTTTCCCATATATAATACCAATCATCCTCAGTTTTGTATTCTATTGGATAGTACAGTATATGCGTCTTTGATGGGTACTGTACAGATGGTGTATAGACTACAAAAGTAAAACAATCAGGGAAGTTGGCTAAGAACCTAAACAAACAATGCTTTATGATTAGATTCCATGTCTCACTATATATTTCCATTTCTACCTCATCATCACCAGCATCACCTGCTGCTGGCTCTATAAAACCATGTGTATGTCTGGTTTATGTGTATGCCTTCTCACTGCACCATCTGTCTTTATAAATACCTGTTCACGTGTGGGAAATGGCGTGTTCATGGTTTTTGTGTGTACACGTTATTTATACCCCTGGTCCCATGACATTCAAAAGGACTTACAAACTATTCCTGAGAGCTAAAACCACCCAACATTGGCATTATAACTAGGAGGTCACTGGGTTCGATGGTCAGATGTCAATCGAAATCACAGGTAAGAGTGTTGTGTTAGAGAAGTATTGAAATCATACCACAAGTCTTATTGGAGAGGGATGTCAGAGCAAAGAGAGCCAGGCTCACATAAGTAGCCTCAGGCACAGCAACAGAGGCAGCTTATGCAATGGGTCAGATCGTGTTTGTAAGAAAAAAGAGGAGCTTAAGGCTAGTAAAATTTGAAAAGAAAAAGGAGCAACTTTTAGGCAGTGATAGTTTTACAATACTGAGGAGCAGTGTCCATGTTGCATGCTGATAAATGGCTATTATGTATTTGTATTTATTGGTTTAATTCAAGTATGTGTAGGCTTTGTGTGTTTGTGGTTGGTTATATGTTGAAACACACATGAGGAGGGATAGTTTATCCAGTCACAGTGGTGGTGGGTGGCAAGCTGTTTGTTGTGTTTAACGTTAGGAAGGTCGGGACTTTGAGGAGAGGGCCTTGGAGCAGATGGAGGTAAGAGATGAGTGTGAGGGGGTGGAAAACTGACCTTCTAACCCTCGCATCTGTCTCTCTCTCCCTTTGAAGTCTTAATGCGGCCATTTTTCACTTCTCTGCTCTTAAAGAATTAGCTAAATGTGATGCCTTTAAATGTCATGTTTTACCTTTCCATCTACATATTCGTGCATGTTGTCCTGATTCCCCTTTAATTTTACCACCTATTAATAGCTTTTTGGTATTTTGGTTGCTGGTATTACCATTTGGGTTAAATTTAGTGGTCTTGTCCTGATGTCCTTGTATTAAAAAGACACACTTTGATAAGCGACCTTACTTAATCTGCTGGATGATTTTAGTTTGAGGTGTTCACATTGAAAAGGGACCTAAGTGCAGTGTTTGAGTGTAGTTTTATAGAGAAATAGTCATTCTGTTCTGTGTACATTTAATTTCACGAGTAATTGGAGGAGTTGGTCATGAAAAATATCAACAAATTCATAATCATCAGTTGGTCTGATTCAGTCTCACCGGAACATCTTCAGTTTGTCTTCATGGCAGATTTCAATTTGGAGAAAGACAAAGATTTCTTTCAGGGACAGAACTTTGTTTTTATAAATAATGATTGGACATCCTAAGAGAGTAACCTAATGTCCATGAGATACAAGATGCTGGAAATGATCCAGCCAATGTGTGGATGACCTCCATACGCATGAGGGTCTTTTCTCCACTCCACTATCTTTATGTGATGGGTCTAATTTTGCTGGAGCAGCATCTCTGAAGCATGAAATTCCCATGTGAATATATTTGAATGCCTATATTTATTGAAAGTTGACATAAGATCAATGGGCCTCATTCACCAACCATTCTTAGGAAAAAGTTTCTTCTTAAAAACCACTTTCGCACTTTTTACGAAGATTCTGACATTTACCAATGTTTTCTTTTTTGAATCTGCGCACACTCGAGCACTCTTACTCACATTTGAGTGCTGACATGTTTGAGCAAAATAAGTGGTTATTGCGTTTTCTTCTGTTCTACAGTTATATAATATTATATAATTGTCATTGTCATTGATAATATTTAAAAAAAAAAAAAATTATTTTACAAAGCATTATGGTCTTTTAAAATAAATGAACGCTACATTAACACTTAACCGCTCGTTTGCGGCTCACTTCCTGCAGCAGTACCTCCACTTCAGAACTACTGAAGTTCCTTTTGCTTTCCCTTACGGTATCTCTTTGTCTGTGTCTGCACATGACAATTCAGTCCCGTGCCCTTTAAAGAGGCATTTTCGGGTGTTTACCTATGCTAATTAGGGCCAACTGGCACACACGGAGATTGGCTTTCATCATTCTCAGCTTCTGAAATATCTGAACTAGAGCTGCAGTGATTACTTGATTGATTGATTAGTTGGTCAAGGGAAAATTAAAATGCAACTGTTTTGAGATTTGTTTAATTGTTTCAGAGAATGTTTGGAATTTTTACTGTCCTGATGTTGCCCTGCCACATCCGGTGGACAGTGAAGTCTGCAGTAGGGATACTAGGTGATTGACGTTGTAGCTGCAGGGTCTAAGAGTCGTGACATCAGTTGAAGGATAGGTCCACCCAACACCTAATGTTTGAGTGAATCCCTGAACCATCCTCTAGATCGCCCATCAGCGGCAGAAATACTGACAGCGTGATGGGCCCTGTGTCATATTTAAGACACAATTTAGTTGAGAAATTTCTAATCAGTTGTCAGATCAGTCTTATTCTGATTGTGGATCATCACTCAGTAGCATGCAGATTCAGAAGATAGTCATATGTGTCTGCACTGGCTTTTTTTAATCTTTTCACACTATTTGTACTAAACTCAGGCCTCTGTAATTTATAGTATAGCACGAAGGGCAGACAGAGAGCAAGTGTGTGTGTGTGTGTGTGTGTGAGAGGAGTGATGATAGCTAAAACCCAGAGTGAAGTGCATATAGGCTGTTATCTCTCTGCCGCTGTTATGTTCAAGGACATCAAAACATATACATCCAAACATGTTTCACTGGGGAACATCATAACCAGCAGCTGCCACTCAGCAGCATCAGATCAAAATTTTCCCCTTTTTAGACAGAAAATACAACCTGGCCCTGAAACTATGAAAAGTCACAGAATTGCACCTGGTGATCTGTTTCTCTCAGAGAATGCCATTATAGGAGATGTTACATTAATGAATTGATGCATTAACAGGGGATATCAGCCTGTACTGCAACTTACATTAAAATCCGAGGCAGCTGTCAGACTGTGTTCAGGCCAACAGAAGCCCTGTGTGTAAAAAATCTAAAAATGCAGTCATTCATTTGAATGGAGCCAGTTTGTTGGTGCAGCAAAGCTGAAAAGGGCTCAATTTTTTCTGTAACGCAGCGACGTCAGCGCAACGCCGGCACAAAGTCAACACGACGCAGTGTTGCATTTTAGCCACTCTGATACAGGCAAGCGCACATTCCTGGTAGACAACCTTATAACGGGAATGCCATACTTCTGCTTTTTATCTTGCAATCGTGCTGACAAAAGATAAAATGGCTGCATTACATGGATTATTACAAACCACAAAATCTGTTGCTCAAACGTTACTTCTCAGTAAACTGACAAGTCATAAAGACACATTGAGCAGATAATGATACATAAAATTTCATCTATTCATATATATTTTATTCTTATTTACAAATTGTGATTTATTTAAACTCCGAATTAATTCATCTTAAGGCATCATAATTAAGTCAAGCAAGAGTTTTTCCCTTGTATGACACACCTGGACCACTGTTGAATTTGTGAAAATTCTAAGTACAAGAAGAACAGTGAATGTGACTAGTTATGTTAATGACTTGTATGTTTTTCTTTAACAGAAAGTCCACTATTTACACATCAAAGTCTGTTTACTGGTGTAGGGGAGAACTACTGCATATGTATAGTGTTTTGTTGCTCCAGAGGGAGCTGCATGAAGTCAGATAAATTAATCAGTTGAGGCTGCAGACGACAAGTTAGCAAATCTTTGAAAGACGTGAGCTTACCAGACTTCTGTAGCCTGCTCATCTCTGCTTGAGGCTAGTGGCTTAAGGCTGTATTAATCATGAGTAGAATAACACACACAAATCTCTGACTACACTGTCAGCTTTCAAGTTGCATGTCGACAATGTTGGCAACAGGTTTTGACAAGGAATTATTCCTTGTGTGGAATAAAAAAGATGATGTGTGGTGTTAAATCTCAGCACTGACTTTTCTTCATCTGTTAGAGAGTAATAAATTATTACCCAGCCTCAATGACAGATGCTATGGAGAATTAAGGTATTAAATGTTTGCTAAAGTTGTGGACCACAACATTGCTCTAGCACTTAAGCATTTTATACTGAAGCCAATGTGTAGGAATCTACTATTTATCTCAAGTGTTCCTCCCACACACAGAAGCCTTGAGCTACACTTGCTGTGGTCAGTACATAACAGATGCTGGTTCTCCCTTTGTCTACAGTATGTCCTTGTTTAGAAAGGCACTTCTCTCCTACATACAGTGTCCCTCTGGATCCTGGAGAGAGGAAACAGGAAGACTTGAAGGGTTTGGGAAGTAGTCCTTATTCCTTCAAGGCCTTGACCTTGTTTACCTGTAACTATTGCAAAACATGTTTTGCAATAGTTAGTAGTAGAGGATGAAAAATATGTGACAAAATAACGGATGTTAGGATTATTTTGATGTGTATTGTTCTTGTGGTGAGTCACATATTTAGTAGGAATGGTGCTGTATATTTGCATTTAATTTTCATTGAAAAAAATATGGATATGATTATTTTTTTTCCTGGGGTCTGTATCAAACAAGTATATTCCTGGAGAATATGATTTGTAGGCCTGGGCATCTCTGTAGCACCACAATGCTTAATTTATAAAGATATGTTCTGACACATTTTACCGTTATCAAAAAATTGCAGCACCATATTGAGATTTCGATCATATTCTGAGTAATTGTTCAGAGGGTTTTCAGTTGGCCCTGTGCATGTGTACACACATGTTTCTTGTGTGTGGGTGTGTTTTTGGACATGTTGCTGGAGAATGCTCTGGCACTCACCAGCCAATAATTGCACATAATTGTATCCATTTGTGGAAAAGGCGAAGATGAACATTAGTGAGATCTGTTACACGTACTGCAAAGTGTTTGTTGCCTCAAGATTAAAAGCGGACCCTTGCGGACCCTTGCGGGCACTTGATGGAATGTTTCATGACATGTGATGTCGGGTGGTATGTGATGGTTACCATGGTGACCGTGGCTGTTGCACCTGCTTTTCTTCAGCTTTGATTAACACTGAATAGGCTGCTCAACAAATCCCATGAGAAGAGCAAAGCCAACAATGAATTGATCCCACTGACAAGTACTGCTCCTGGAGCCACAGCCTGATTTTTTTTTTTCGGCTCTGCCACTCCAAAACCTATTCAAAAAACATAAATGAGCCACAATGCTGTACTGTGTGACACGTGCCTTCATTACAATAAACCTGGGTGTTGTAGTTTATTTTATGTCAGTATCACTTACTCTGTGCTGCTAGTGCACCAAATGTGTATTAATCTGGGGATGAAAATAGTCCCCATTAAATGTACCAATCCCTCCTATTTGAGTAATGTTTGCCCAGCTGTTTTAGGAAAGTATTTAGCCTTTTATAATGACTAAACTATAGATTTGTCCTTGATGTCTTAAATAGGAACCAGTGTGGCTGAGAGTGGGGAGGGAAGTTCCAAACACATTGTTGGTTTTTATTTTTCATGGGATTTGTTGACAATAAGTGAGGAAATGTGTCAGTGCAAGGACCAGCAGTTCTTTTTTATAACTTCTGCTATAATTTTTTTTGTGAAAGATGGTTCAAGTTTACCAACAAGCACCATGAGTCAAGTAGCCACTTAAAACAGAAACCTTTTACCAATACCAATAAGTCTATCTATCTATCTATCTATCTATCAATAGAACAGTAACATCTAGACAACCAGCTGGACTGGTCTGTGAACACTGATGTCCTCTATTGAAAGGTGCAGAGTCTGCTCTATTTCATAAGTAGACTCAGGTGCTCTGACGTCTGCAGTGAAAT